>NC_083339.1:72391705-72695114 GCF_019175385.1 Lycium barbarum
ATATATGTGTAAAGACAGAATCCGATCCCCTAATGAGAGGATTCACCTCTGTATTTATAGTACAAGAGTTAGAGTTGTATATGGTAACTAAATCTGTTAAGGAGATAGTGATACTGACGATCTCGGGTGCCTCGACGATTGATCGCATGGCGGCCGGCGCAACGGGCGGCGAGAAATCCGTTACAGGTGGATTCCTCGCATTTGTGTCAACTAGCGCCCCTCCGGTTTGTGATCCCTCAGGCTTTATTCTATCCAACTGGTCATACCCGAACCGGTGATGCATCTCAAAGCCAACTCTAATATCTTGCTCCGATCTTCCGTCAACGAACACAAATATTTTACTCGGGTTTATACCGTATACATTATTAATCATTGTTTGTTGTAAATTGGGGCCAATTCAAAATATGTATATTGCTTTTACACCCCTTTTTGCTGAAACATGCGTCTTTGATTACTCCTTAGGCTAGTCGTGTCTAAATAGAAAAAAGGGAAAAGGGTAAAAAACACCCATGTACTTTCATAAATTGGTTATTTTTACCCTCCGTTACTATTTGGGGCCAAATCTACCTCTCGCGTTATAATTTGGGGCCAAATATACCCCTACTGTTAGCAAAATTTTAAAAATACCCCTCATTTCTAACATATTCTCACATAAGCAAGCCTAGTCAATGAAATTGGGTGATATGGACGCCATATGACATTTAACTTATTCTATGTGGTGCCTACTTGACAATGTTTTTAAAAACAATCTGGAAAATTGATTTTTTAAAACAAATTTGGAAAAATGGCTTTTATTAAAAATCTGAAACTTTTTTGATTTTATAAAACCCGTTTTTTTAAAATATATTCTCGAAATCGTTTTTTTTTTTTAATTTGGGAAACTGTAAAGTATTATTTTTTTTTAAAAGTGTCCTAATTTTTTTTTAAAAAAATCTGGATTAATTTAAAAAAAAATCTGAAATATGATTTCAGATTTTTTAATAAAAAAAATACAATTTTTCAGAATATTTTTTTTAAGAAGTGGGTTTTATGAAATAAAAAAAATTAGATTTTTAATAATAGCCATTTTTTCCAGATTTGTTTTTAGAAAAATCAATTTTCCAGATTGTTTTAAAAATATTTGCCACGTAGGCACCATATATAATAAGTTAAATGCCATGCGGCGTCCATGTCACCCAATTCCAATGACTAGACTTGCTTATGTGGGAATATGTTAGAAATTAGGGGTATTTTTGAAACTTTGATAAAGATAGGGGTATATTTAGCTCCAACTTGTAACGGGAGGGGTAGATTTTGCCCCAACTTGTAACGGGAGGGGTAGATTTAGCCCCAACTTGTAACGGCAGGTAAATGATACGATCCGGCTTGTGGAAGACATGGATTCAAACAACAAATATGCGGAAACAAAAGATAGAGTAGAAATCAAAGGTGAGAAGTGAAGAATTTAAGATGAAAAGAGAAGGATAGGAGCAAGACCGACTTGATAATGAATTCTATGGGCAAACTTGAGTATATTAAACCCAAACCCTCCCAATCGGAAATCAATCAAGGAACTTATACTATTTGAAATCCAATCAAGAGTCACAAACTTGAAATCCACAAATAAGCAACTCTCATATGAATATCAATGGAATATGGTTCATAGCCAACAAAGGAATCCACCTATGATGAACTATAACTATCACTATTCTATAGCTACCTAGCTAAACAAACTCTCACTCCAAAGAGTATTCTCACTTCATAATTCATCCAATCTAAGTAATGAAATAACAAAGTGTAGTATTTATACTACTATGTTGAAAAAGACTAAGCTACTTATTACAAAAATACTCTTAATGAAGTAAGGGCCTTGTTTGGTAGTCTTCTTTAGGATAATGGCTAGAATTGCGAAAATAAGCTCTTTCATAGCTAGCCACCATCATGCTCCACCATCTTATCTTTTCTCCACATGACCAAGCAATCATCCATACATCATATGCTTGATTTGGCTCATGTGTGCTACTCGGGATCGTATCATCCTCCCCTTCTTCAAAAGGATTCGTCCTCGAATCCGTACCTTGAAAAATGTAGAAGAGATTGAGTACATACCCTCTCACAAACAAACAAGGTAATCATCATAAGGCAAATGATAATACCTAAAGTAAGCATCGCATGCAACCAACACACTAAATGACTCACTCTTATGATATAACCAAGCATCATATGGATCTCGAAGGAACATGTATCCAAATAATGCCAAAGACACTTGGCTATTCAAGGCAATGGGACAATGGGGTAAATCAAAGGAACCAATGCACCTAGGAAAACAATCATGCAAGTTCTCATTGGTCATAATAATCAAAAGGCACATATTTTCCCTTAAGTCTAGAAACAAGTGAAATCCCTCATGGCTAAGTGAGATTTTACAACAAGCCCAACCCAAGTTAAGGGTTTAATCATCACACTAGCCCACCTTAAGAAAGGAATCTCTCCTAAGTCCACACCGGGGTCAAATACAAAGGTATTCCCCACATTCTTGTGCTCATATTTCCCATGCAAGCCCAAAATACAATCAAGTAGTAACACTAGAATGAAATCGCATGAATTTATAGAAGTGTTACCACCATACGCATCACACAAAGAAGTTACCTCTGCAACTTTAGAGAGCCCAAGAATAAGCATAAGCCACGCATACATACCGTCCGTGAAGGAAGTACAAGATGTGACATCATACCAAGTTGTTGTCCAATGAGGTCTCTTCCAATGGGTATCGTCTTCAAGTCTCCCCTTTGATAATACTTTACAAACAAGTCAATCAAAATATCAATTGCATCAAAAGAAGGAGTTTTACCTTTAGGCTCTTTGAACCTGTGTCAAGCTTCGAGTAACATCTCCTCACCCTATAGGTTAGAAGATCTAGCAAAGTCCTTCCAATAGGTGTGCTCTTTTCTTTTCAAATTGCTACCCTTATTTAAAGAGCACTCATCACTTTCGAAAGCCTTTTCCGAATTTGACGTTGGTCCATCAAGTGGGTCACAAACCCTCAAGAAGGACTCTTCGTCATCGGGGATAGTGTCAAGAACTTCACCCACCCCATGCTTGTCACCAAGACCAAGCTCATCATCATCGCATAATGGATTACAAAATACATTATAGCCTCCAAAGGTAGCCACATGCTCAACATTGCAATACAATCCACTATGCATATCATCCTCACTAGTGATGTTATCATCGAATAAGACATTATCTTTTAAGAGAGAAGAATCTATGAACAATGAAGAGTCAAAGCATGCAATTCCACTCTTATAAAGACAAAGGTCACTTTCCACAACACTTTCATGCACACGACTAGGTAAATGATCAATTATACCAACATCATCATTAAATTGAGGGTCATTAAGCACATCACAAGGTTCCTCAATTAGTGGACTATCATAGCAATCAAATTGATCAACACAAGTATCCACAATAGTTGGATGCAAATCGATCTTGCAAGAAGAATCAACTCGATCATCGCTAGAATCAACTAGTGGGTGAGCTATCATATCACTTGACAATGTATTAACATGAAAACTACAAATATCAACACTAGGTGGCCACAAATTGATCTCACAAGAAGAATCAACACGGTCATCAAAAGGATCAACTAGTGTTGGAACACTCACACCAACATCATTGTCAACAACCATTAAAGCACTAAGCTCAACACAAGGTAAAGACTCATTAAGTTCAATTAAAGACAAGCTATCATTCACACTCACTTCAACAACATGGTCAATCACATCATTTGGTGTGTTAAGATAAGCTATTTTACCTTGAAGTTTGCACACAACATCTTCTTTACCTCGAATTTCAACTCGGGAGTCCATTTGCTCATTTGGGAAGCTCTCAACTACCTCATGAACTTTCAAAGTTTGAGGCTTAACATTCGGCTTGCTTCTAAGAATACCTACACCATTCTCAAAACAACTAGAGAAGAAGGAAAATTTACAAGGGTTAGAATGGGGTTGTGACAACTCCCTGACAACACTCCTCACAACCTCTCCCTTTTCCATTCTAGAGTTGTCACTTTTCACTCCCTTTCTCCTCTCAATATTTTCTCTCTCAATTTCGTGGTAGTTGGGACAAGCGTCAATTATTCCTTGAGAAGGGTTGAAGGAACCCTCCACTTCAATCTTCTCTTTCGCTTCACAAGGGTTGGGTTTATTTTCCCTCATTTGTTCCTTCTTGAGTAATTGTTCTTTCAATAGGAGTACTTGCTCCATCAACACTTTGAGACATTCACTTGCGCTTGTGTCTCATTTAGGATCATTTCTCACTTGAGACCTTGCATGTTTTCTACTTCCGTCACATATCAATGCTTCCCTCCTACCATCTACATCATAACCATATTGAGAACATGACACATTCGTATTAGGATATGAAGCACGATTCATTGTATTTCTTGAAGTAGGAAATGTATAGTCCTTTCTTCTTCTAGGACGACTCCTACTTGGTCCAATCCACACACTTATACCATCTTTCTTAGTATAGGAAATATCACAAAATGATGTACCTGAATACCCACCAGAAGACTCTTCACAAATTTCATGTTCGAATTCATTATCTCCTCGAGCATATTCACCACAACGCGTATAACCATAAAGATCATTTTCATCACAACTTCCCAATTCATGCAAGTTTTCACCAACTGGTTCATAACGTATGTGTGAGGAAGGAATATACTTCAAGTTTCCTCCATATCCATGGTTTGTAGGATGAGAATCGTCATAGCCTTCATCTTCACTATAGGATTCTTCATAGATGTTACACCTTGGAAAATTTCCCATCGACGTACAGTGAATAGGCTAGCGAAGGGCACAACGTATACGATGTTTTGATAAGTAAGAAATAGCATTTGATGATCCTAATCGAGATTCAAAGACATTTGACGTAAGGGAAGAAGGTTATCAAGGAAAGCAAAGGGTATGTTGCGTGTCAGGTAAGAATTATGAGCGACGAGTTAATGATGGCATAATGATGTCTTGGAGAAGAGTGATAATGTCCCTTATATTGGTATTGAGGTGTTAAACAAGTGTCAAGAAGGTTCCATAAGGATTGGAGATCAAACGAGTCGACGAGAATGAGTTTCGGAGAACTAGGCATTATACGGCCAAACATACTGGCCTTATAAAACATACGGACCATATGTCCAGCCGCATGTCTTGCCCAGAATGAGGGTCCTCACTAGGCCAGATCTACGGCCAGACATACGGTCAGTATAAATTATACGGACCGCATGTTGGTCCGTAGAATCTGGTCGGGACAGATTGTAAGTGTTAATATAAGGACCTCTTCTCATTTATTTCATTTCATTTCACTTCTCCACACCTCAAGAATCCTCTAGAACTCTCTTTATTATTCATCCACAAGAAACCAAGAGAAATCCATGATCAACTTCATCAAATCCACAAAATCAAGGGTAGAAAACATATCAAAGTTCATCTAAGCCAAGAAATCCCAAGGGAAGTGAGCTAGGGTTTTTGTGCAAGAAGAGAATTTCCACTCAAGGATTATTCTTCCACTATCTGAGGTGAGTTTTATTATCATTCCATGTTGTTTAAGGTGTTGAAAAGTTAAAACACTTGGATTGTAGAAAGATATAGAAAATGGGTCATGAATGTGTGAATAGTGTCATTGTTGAGTAGTAGTTTGGGGTGAATTATGAAAATTGGTATGTTGTGATTATAAGTCCGCTATAAATGACATTTAGAATATGGGGTATGTATTATATGTGAGAAAACGCGATCGTGAACTATAACCATGATTTTGAGGAAATTGAAGTGAAATTGTGAAATGCGGATAATGTAGGTGAATGATGATTGTTGCCTAGTACATTGTGAATGTTGTTATAGATGTTTGGGAGTTGATATATGATATGGAGAAAGTAGTAGAAACAAAGGAAATGCTGCCCAATTTTCCCTAGAAATAGTAACACGTTCTTATAGTCGATTAACTAATGTTGATGCGAATCCTCTTGAAGGTAGAAACGCGAGCATCGAAGGGGAACAAGCAAGCGATAAAACTGTTAAACGAAAAAGGTATGTAAGGCTAGTCCCTTCTTTCTAAGGCATGACTCCGATGATATGAATCTTCTAAATTTTCCATAATTTTCCTAAATAAAGGAACTATGAGTCCATGACTGTAATAAGCTATATATATGTATGAGGTAAAGAATAGAGATACGACGAGCAAGATAATGATGATGATGAGTTAAGTATAACGAGTCCTAGAGTTAAGTAAGATGTCCATGAAGCTAATGATTCTAGGTATGGTTTCATTGATGCTTTTCCTTGTATACACTCACCTTAACATATTAGTTCCTCCAAGGTGAGATACGATGTGGATGATTACTCCATATTATAATCGGGGGTTCACGACCTTATGTCACCCTGACATAGCCACAGTTGCGTTCAACTTCTAATGTATGTGTTGATGATAAATGTATAATGATGCTAAGTCATGATATGCCTATGAGATGTGTAATAATGATGAGTATATGATTGATTGTAAGACGATACGACTCCACCGTGCCTAATTGGCCGGGCATGTCACCGCTAAGGCGGGTTGCATACGATTCCACCGTGCCTAATTGGCCGGGCATGTCACCGCTAAGGCGGGCTGCTATGTTTACACCGAGCCTAGAGGGTCGGGCATGATCACCACTAGTGGGCGGCATATGATGGTTACCCGGACGCGGGTTAACGATGATGATTATGATGCGATGATATATGCGTTATGATGACACATGTACTATGACTATATATATATATATATATATATATATATATATATATGTATGTATGTATGTATGTATAATATATGTATGAAAGGTATTCATCTATAAAACTGTTATATCCCGCATTTTGTACATTCGGATAATTCAAGATAATTGCGGGAAGTTAAGAGCAAGGCTATGTTCTTGATCTTGTGCAATACATAAGTTGTTCATGAAAATATTGATGTGGAAATATTGAGAAAGACTAAGGGTAAAAAGGGAAATTCACAAGATGGTTTATGGTAATATGGCGGAAGGCTAAGGGTAAATTCGGAATTTGGAAAATATTTTCGTGAATTACCAGACTAAATACAAACAAAGAAGAAAAAGAAGTGGGCTTGAACAAAAGGGCCATGTTGGCCGTGCACTTGGAGTGGGCTTGGCCCAATTGAATTAATTATCCATGTGTATAATTAGATGACCAAGTTGTCATATTTGTTTATTTTTAAGAAGCTTCAAGAAAGAGGGCATGTGCCCCTCACATGCTTGTAGGAACTATATATATATATATATTTATATATGAATGAGTGGAAGAAAATCTAGATAATTCATCTCCCTTTACAACTTAAGAAAGAGAACAAAAGAGAAGGAGAAAATACCAAAGGCCATTCGGCCATATTTGGAAAAAGAAGAACCTTGAGAAAAATTTTCAAAAATTATTTTCCTACTAATTGGAAGGTCCCTAGCAAAGTGAAGTACTTGTTGGAGCAAGCAAAACACTTATTTGGGCAATTCATGAACCCTAGCCAAGTGGAGAGGTTGAGGAACAAAGGTAAGGTTTAATCCTCTTTTATATGTTATGAATGGTTTAGGTATGTCGTAGTATGTAGAAATGAATGAAAATCATGAATTTAGTGTGTTGCAAGTGGTGGCCGAATGGGATGGTTTGTGTAGAAAAGATGAATTAATTTTATTTAGTAGTTTGATTGTTGTGTTGTAGATTCCATAATGAAAAATGAAGGTTTGGTGGCTTGAAAAGAATTTGAAATTGTTTGTGCATTATTGAAGAAGTTAGGGTGACATTAGTATGGTTTCTTATATTTGTAAGAATGGATTTGTTAATGTATGGGTGTTGACATAAATCATGAATTTGGAAGTGAGACATGTGTTGGAAGATTTTAAGTTGGGTTGTTGTAATTGAATTTGAAAGAAGAAAGTGTGTTGTTATGGTTCTTGTTACATTTGGAAGATTTTGGGTGAAATGGCATATTGGCTAGATTGTTTTAAATATTGTATGACTTGTTTGAAGTATTCTTGAATTGTGTTTGTGAGGTCTTGGGTAAGTATTTGAATGTGTAAGCATTGATGTTGGCTTGAGTATGTATGATGGAATTGGATGCAAATGAAATGCCGTTGAATTATGTGATAAGAGTTGTTAATGTTAGAATATATTTTGGATTGATTATGGAAATTGTTAGAATAATTGTGGCATTGTTGTTGGTATTTTGGCCGAGTTAAATTCTCGGATTGTTATTGATAAAATTGGCCGAGTTGGAATCTCGGGGATGGTGTATTTACAGGGGAAGTGCTGCCGAAATTTCGGTAGAATATAAGTGAATTCATTTGAAAGAATAAGACGAGTATATGTCGATGAATCTAATGATTATGTTAACCTTCTTGAAGGTAGACTAGCAAGTTTGGATAAATAAGCGTAGCTAATAAGGCGTGGCACAGGTATGTAAGGCTTACCCTTTCTTTTTTGGCATGTCCTAGAGCTAAGTAAGGTATGACATGACACGCACCTCGGGGTAATTCTACTCTTTGATTCCGAGTTTGGTTATGATGCCTATTCTCTTTTGTCATGAGCATGTTTCGTATGGTTGAGTCCATTGTATGATTACTAAATGGATAAGCTACTCCATATGGTTTTGCTATGTATCCGTGATTCCGAAACTCTGTTCGATATGTTTCCGAGGGTGTCTACGATTCTGATTAGTTTCAGGTATAAGTATGTCTGATATGATCGAACTTATTATATGATTGAATAACGAGATAAGCATAAAAAATTGTGTTTCTAAAAGAGTTCTGTAAGATTTAATGTCCCTAACTTTCGTGAAATATGTTTCTAAAAGAATTCTGTAGGTATGATAGCACGTTTGATGATCCATCGGGTCTTTGATATATTATGATACGTACATATGATTTCCAAAGCTCTATTTGATTTGATCCATAACGATATCCGAAAGGTACGTGACATGATCATTGCTTCGATTTTTCAAAAATGGCTTCTGAAATGCTCGTAAAAGGTTCTGTACTTCAAACGTCCATAACTTTCTCATGCTAAGTCGGATTGACCCGAAACTTGTTTCTAAGCCTTCAGGAGTCGGTAAGTATGCTCGTCTATCGAGTCTTGATTTGTGTGCATATGGTTTCGCATTATTCTGTTCGTGCAAGTCTCAGTTTGGATTTCACTGAACCCGGGCCAGGATATGTTCTCGTGCGTACTCCTCTGCATTGTTCACCGCGTCCCTCTCACTTACGGGCCGGGGCATGTTATATATGATATGATGACATTATGATATGATGACGGGGCGGTGGCTAGGATGGCACATTCACCGCGTCCCGCAAAAGAGGGTCGGGGCACGTTACATGCATATATGATACATGACATTGGCATACATGGTTTCATTCACCGCGTCCCTCACCGAGGGCCGGGGCACGTTATATGCTTACATGATATATGATTTACCGCGTCCCTCACGGGAGGGACGGGGCACGTTATATGCATATATGATATATGATTCTGTTATGCATGATTTGTGTTTGGAAAGTAAGCATTTTGGCATTCGGTACCTTCTGTACTTCTTCTGACATAAGATATCGGCATACATGATCTGTGTCTGGAAAACAAACATTCTGATATTCTGGATCTGCACCATTTTGACATACGACCTCTGTATACTCAATTTGTGATTGGAAAATGAGCGCTTTGGTAATCTGAATAATGTACTCACTCTTGTACTGTTTACTTCGGATATGGTTCTGTTTTCTGTGTTTCATGCCTTACATACTCAGTACATATTCCGTACTGACCCTCTTTCTTTGGGGGCTGCGCTTCATGCCACGCAGGTACACCCAGATAAGTGGAAGAAATTGCAGAAGATGTTCCAGCGAAGTTGGAAAGCTCCGTTTTGTTCCTGGAGTGTTGCCGAGTCAGAGTTTGTATGATATGCTTTCTGGATTGATGTTAGAGACTTTGCAGACAGAGTCGTGGGTATAGTATGTCAGTTTTGTAAGCGGCTCCATCAGCCGTTATGTCATTCTGTATTATGTGGTAAACTCTATATGATTACAGATTTTGTCTGATTTGGAAACATCGATAAAGAAAGATTTTGAAAGCTTACGATGTACTTTACTTTTATTTGATTTCAAAGTCCGAACAGATTATGTATGTATTAAGAGTCTGTGGGTTCGCTCGGCTCCGGATGTGGCGTCGGGTGCCTATCACACCCTAGGGAGATTAGGGTGTGACAAAAACTCATGCAGGTTATATCTTCCTCCTATGGCTTATGATTCTTCCATTATGTTCATTTCATTCATGTCTTACATACTCAGTACAATGTTCGTACTGACGTCCGTTTTCTTTGGACGCTGTGTTCATGCCCACAGGTAGACAGGGAGGTGATCCAGACTCGTAGGAGCTATTAGCTGACTTGAGAGAACTCCATTGTTCCGGAGGTGCTATTTGGTTTATTCTTTTGTGTATATATATGTAAATGTATTTTGGGCACGACGGGGTCTTGTCCCGTCCATATGTCTAGTATTCAAGTAGAGGCTCGTAGATACGCATGTGTGGGTAGTATGGTCTCATGATGTTGCTATTGTATGTGTATATATATATATATTATTTTGATAGCCGAAGGGCTTATGTATATCAAAGTGATTATATTTCCAAATGATAAATGATTTTCTTATGATGTGAGTATGATAAGTAAGGGAATGAGTGGTGCTCGGTGGTTAGCCCCGGGTACCCGTCACGGCCCTTAGTCGGGTCGTGAAAATAGACCTCTTCTACTCCTTCGTCATCTTCATAAGACCTATGAAATCCCCTCGTCTCATATTCGCCTCTGGAGTAGTACTCTTCACCATCATATCGACCATGGTCATAAGTCGTATCATCTCCCCCATAGCCTCCTTCACTATCATAGTCATACCCTCCATTGCTAGAGGCATAACTTTCCAAATCATCATCACAAGATTCCGAAGCTATGGATAACATCCTTATATCTCATCTCCTTATGACTTCCCTTCTTGTACCTACAAAACGAGCAAACAAGATTAGTAGTAAAGTTCCTCAAGTCACTCGTATTTGCACTCAAGCTTACCACTCAACCTAAAGTTTTTTTCGATGTTGGCCAAGAACCGCTTATCCTAATTAATTTACAAGATTGCTAATCTTTGTGGAAGAATAGATTCTTGTTAATTGAAAGACGGACGACTCGACTAAACAAAAGGACTTGAGCCAAGAAGTTTCAACGATGTTAAAATGAGAAAAGCTTGAAAGAATTGGCACAACAGGAAATTTGGGCTCAAGAACTAGTTAACAACACATAAGAATGATTACTCATTGTTAGTTAGCTTTGGAGAAGCAAAGAAGTACGAAATAATTCGAAGTACCTAATCTTCTCCACGCATCCAGAGAAATACGACCGCAGATGGGCAAACGCTAGAGCAGATGGATAAATGCTGGAGCAGATGGGAAAATGCTGAAGCAGATGGGCAAGTGCTAAAACAGATAGACAAATGCGAGGGCAAATGGGAAAATGCGAGGAAGATCGTAAAGCAGATGGATTTTGAGCTCACTGTTATGAAACACTTTGGGATCTGTGAGGGCATTTGGTGATCTGCGATACATACGCTAGAGCGGATGACCAAATCATTGGAAAATTGCCATTGCCGTCACTTTGTCCTTGGGTTCTGTTTGGAGTTTTTTTGTTTTATTATTCCTTGTACTTTTTGAGATATTTTGCTATTTTTGACCTCATAAACACTTTTTCCACTTTTTGGACTTGACTTTTTGGATCAAACCCTTCTTTTTGTCTTCTTCTTCTTCTTCTTCTTCTTCTTCTTCTTCTTCAATATGAAGATATGAAGATGCTCAAGAACATGAAAAATACCAAATTTCCAATTCAAATCCAAATCACCTCGTTTTTCCTCCAAATTACAGATCTAAACTCCTAATGAGTAGGAGAACAAAACCCAATATGAATTAACCCTCAATTTAACCTCAATACCAAGACCCATTTTATGTCCTTCTAAAGCTTGAAGGTCTTCAATGGCGATTTATTCAAACACGTCCAAATGCTCCCAAATTCGAGATCTATATAGATTTGATATCAAGGAACTCCAATCTAACCTCAAATTAACACAAATCAACCAACAACACCAAATTTTCTGATTTTTGATCTTTTTTTTGTTCAACCAAGGATTGAAGAATGGATGGAACAATCCCTGAACCTTGCTCAGCTATCAAATGATACGATCCGGCTTGTGGAAGACACGGATTCAAACAACAAATACTCGGAAACAAAAGATAGAGTAGAAATCAAAGGTGAGAAGTGAAGAATTTAAGACGAGAAGAGAAAGATAGGAGCAAGACCCACTTGATAATGAATTCTATGAGCAAACTTGAGTATATTAAACCCAAACCCTCCCAATCGGAAATCAATCAAGGAACCTATACTATTTGAAATCCAATCAAGAGTCACAAACTTGAAATCCACAAATAAGCAACTCTTATATGAATATCAATGGAAAATGGTTCATAGCCAACAAAGGAATCCACCTATGATGAACTATAACTATCACTACTCTATAGCTACCTAGCTAAACAAACTCTCACTCCAAAGAGTATTCTTAATTCATAATTCATCTAATCTAAGTAATGAAATAACAGAGTGTAGTATTTATACTACTATGTTGAAGAAGACTAAGCTTCTTATTACAAAAATACTCTTAATGAAGTAAGAGCCTTGTTTGGTAGTCTTCTTTAGGATAATGGCTTGAATTGCGAAATTAGCCTCTTGCATAACTAGCCACCATCGTGCTCCACCATCTTATCTTCGCTCCACATGATCAAGCAATCATCCATATGTCATATGCTTGATTTGGCTCATGTGTTCTCCTCAGGATCGTATCTGTAAAAGTAGCCAATTTATGAAACTAGAGGGGTATTTTTGACCCTTTTGCCTAGAAAAAAAGGTTCTCCATGTATTAGAGTTGAGGAGTACATGTGTTGTGCAGTAACCAACCATTTTTTGGAAAAGGGTCAAAAATACCCCAAAACTTTTAAATATTATTTATTCGTACCCTCTCTTATACTTTTCGTCTAATTATGCCCCTACCCTTAGACTTTGGCTCAAATATACCCTTACTTTTAACGGAGCCCCCCCCCCCCCCCCCCCCGGTAACTCCTTATTAAGGAACTCACCCCCAATTTTAATCTACCTGGTTTAAAACTCATCTACACATAATCCGACCCGTTACCCGACCCAAAACCAGCATTGTTCTTCCATCTTTATCAATGTTTGCTCAAAATTTCCAAACTTCTTTGAATCTTTACCAAATTTGTTATAATTTGAGATTTATGCTCCCAAGAAATCCCAACAAAACCCAATAACAAAATAATTCATATTTTCAAAAAATCGCTTCACTATTTCGTTCCTTGTTCCAACTTCATTTTATTCTGGTTTGGGCTACACTGTCTGAAATCTGATTGTGATCTGTCTCAAATTGTGATTCGATATGGGTAACAACACCATCGCATCAATCCACTTTCAGAAATAAATTTCAATATTAGATTCGAATATTTTAGTAACAAATTGAGTCCCCCACTTGCTTCCAAGCATAAAAGTTTCGAGTACCAAGCAAACCCACATTCAAAGCTTCATTGTTACTCAACAATGACTGATTACAAAGTTCACCTTTAAATTTCACTTTTGGATGTTGATGATCTGTAATACATGTACAACAATGCCAAAGCTGGAAACTGAAAATAGCTATGCAAGATGCAATTTTTAGAGCGAGAAATTGAGTAAAATCAGATCTTTGAAACACCCCGATAGAGAGAAAGGAAAAGGAGATAGAATATATTTGAGAAACGGTCTACTTTTTCTTCAAGTTTAGAGAGAGAAGGGAAATGGGATAATTTTGATTATAAAATTTTTAATCCATGAAACTTTGGGGGCCCTACTTTTGTGATAAAACAATGGAGTGTTTCAACGGAAGAAGGAGATGAAGAAGGTTGGAGAGATTGAGTTTTGGGGTTTAATTCGGTATTGTGTTTAATTAGTTAGCGGGTCGGATCTGGTTAAAAGAGGGATGAGTTATTTAATTCCTGAGCTGCCACGTGGTGCTCCGTTAAAAGTAAAGGTATATTTGAGCCAAGTATAACTGTAGGGGCTCAATTAGATGAAAAATATAATGAGGGTATGAATAAACAATATTTGGAAATTCAGGGGTATTTTGACCCTTTTCCGATTATTTTTTGGGCAAGGGTATTAGTTGAGTTCTAAAATGTTAGTTCAGTTGAGTGCACAAATTGTTCTTAGAAAATTGACGTTAATGTTTATTAGTATATTATACGAGTTTAAGTTTTGGCATTGACGATATAAATTTTTTAACCCAATGAGGTAAATTTATAATAGGCTAATATAATTAGATTAATTATGTAACTTCAATATATATGTATTTAATAAATAAACTCCAAATCCATTGGGTTACAAATGGTAAGTCCATATTGTTAGGTCCAAGATGCCATCTTATCCCAGAGGTCCAAACTTGTGCATGTGTCAGGTGACATGGCACGCCAAATCAAATCAACAACCAATAGGATCATACCACATGTCAAAATGATGTGTCATGCTTAGTCCAATCAATTAAAAAATCACCATGAGCAAGGAAAATGCTCCAGCTAATCAAATATAACCATGTCACTTCAATCTGATTGGTCGAAGAAGAGTTTGTCCTATTAGCCCCGTGCAGGATCGGTTAGTTCGATTTTGATGCTTGTAGGTTTGAAATTTCAGTTATCCTATTTATCAGAATTTACAACCAATTTATATAGGGTTAGGTTTGATTTTATGTCGATTCGGTTCGATTGAAAAATTCGGTTTTTTTTAGTTATCCAACTTTTACTATCAACTATTTTTATTTCAGTTTTTGAACTGTAATAATCTCATCAAGAACAATAGATAAATCTTATAGCAAATGAGGAACAAGTAGCAGAAGAAAAGGAGACCCAGAGAGGAGATATTGAAATCCAGATTTGAGATACTGAAAAATTAAAGTTTTGTCAATTCCAACAAGTTTGAAGGAGGAGTGTTGGAAAATAAACTTTATGTTGGAAGAAGATAAGACTTTCTTTGATTTTGTGATACATGAATTATCTTAATATATGTTTTAGAAATTAATTCAAGGATACATGCAGTGCCGCCTGAAGCCTAAACAACTTGCTTTAGGCCCCAAAATTTTTAATGCCACAAAATTATATATATATATATATATATATATATATATATATATAATTTATAGTGAAATAATTATTTTCACTGGCAAAATTTAACTTTTTCCAAATCAATTTCATTTCCAAACATGGTTTCAACATTCATGTATTCTTGTACAATTTCAAAATATTTGGGTTTTCAACTTCAATCAAATATTGTCCAAACGAGCTGTAAATAATTTGAAGTATAGCTTCTATTCTATTCTTATGTATGTTTTTTGTTAGTTTCTCACATTATGCAAAGATATATACTAGTTTTATCAAATACTCTCACCATTTCAATCTAGGTGATGTAATCTCTTTTTAAATCTATATATAAAAGTGCATCTTTCTATTCAAAAGAATTTCTAATTCTACTTTCCATTTTAGCCTTGATGACATTCTCTAATAGAAATATCATGACATGTTTAAAACCAAAAGATTCAAAAAATATTTTTTGTATGTTATAAACACCATTAATATAAATAATTATATTAAAAGTCTTTTATATGTTTTAAACTTCATGCTGAGTCAAATTAAGACATAAAATAAAATGAATGATATATCTATTTAAGACCTTTTTTAAGGCTTGACTTTAGGCCACATATCCGTTGAGTCGCCTAGGATACATGTATTCTTTTGTTCATGAATTAGGGAAGAAAAAAATCCAGTACTATTAAATTAAGGTAAATGCATTAGACTAGGTACATGTTAGAAAAAAATATATACCCCCCACCCTCCCCCCCTCCTCCCCCAAACCCCCTTTCATTATATTTGGCCCTTATACTATAAATTTTCTCTTTTGCTTGTCCATTTTAGCAAATCAAGAGAGATTTATTATTTTCCTCCGGTATTATCCTTATCTTTAAATAAATGCATAAAGTACTTAAATTTTCAAAACATAATTAATAAGGATAACTTATAAAACAAGCCCCTAATAAAATAATTTCTTAATGGGAATGCCAAGTTAACAAGAGCCAAGTAAAATGGAATGGAAGGAGAATAATTAACCTATGTAAGCCAAGTTGAGAAGTAAAAATACTTTCTTCCACTTATGTTCCGGAGAATTGAGTAGAGTGTCCCTCTCCTAAAATTTTCAACAGTAATGTTAGCCCAACTACTTTTCCTCATTTTTAACGTAAGTTTAATTTCCCAAATCGAAAATCTTGCAAGTTCATATAGACAATTTGTTGGAATTATTGACAAAAGAACTTCACCGGAGAAGAATACTGACTGTGCTTCAAAGAGAAATGATAAAAAGAAAAGAACAGAAGAAGGACTTCGATGATACTTATGTTAATGTCGGTATATAAGAATGGAATATTCCAAACAGATGCAAGCTATACAAAATATGATATATATCTGGGCTGGACCATTTCAGTTTAAGTATGGGCCTGCAGCTACAATTCATCTACAAGCCCACGATAAGTTTCATCCAGAAAAGACCATTTGTGCTCACATTCTCAATCCTTCAACAAGTACAACTGTAGAAGGAATATACTTGTATTCTATAGATTTATACTCTAGAACTTTCCTAGTAAATACGTTTTCCGTATTTTTATTTTTGGAATAAGAATTTGTTAGATAGGAAACAAATAGGAGAACGACAAGTGTATAGACAGTTAGTCCTTAGGATTCTTTTTAGCTAGTTATATATAATATACACAGAAAATTTTAGCTCAATCTTCTTTTACATTTTGCAATCTTTCATGGTATCAAAGCTAGAGATCTAATCTCTAGTCTTTTCTCTTTTCTAATCATTTTTTCATATCAATTTTTCTGTTACAATGACTGAAAATGTTGAAACATCTACTGGTACACAAGCACCTCTTACAACTTCGAGTACTTCTACTACTCAACTTATCAATTCTGCTCATCCTTACTTATTTTCACCATCTGATTCTCCTGGAGCACTCCTTGTCAACACAATATTTCATGGCAAGAGTTTTGGTGGGTGGAAAAGGGCTATGTGGATAGCTTTGACTGCGAAAAATAAGTCAGGATTCATTGATGGCTCAACAGTTGAACCTAAAGTTGGATCAGAATTACACAGTGCTTGGTCGAGGTCTAACAATATGGTAATCTCTTGGTTATTGAATTCCCTTCCTAGAGATATATCTGAAAGTGTTTTGTATTATGCTACTGCTAAAGACATCTGGGTAGAACTAGAATCTAGATTTGGGCAAAGTTTAGGAGCTAGGTTGTACCAACTCCAAAAGGAACTAAGTGATCTCATCCAAGGTTTATGTGATGTTGCTGGATACTTTACCAAAATTAAGCGACTCTGGGATGAGTTGGATACCTTGGATTCATTTATACCATGCTCTTGTGCTTGTTCCTATGGAGCAAAAAAGAAAAAGGTTAAGTCCAAGCAAGATGAGCGACTTGCTCAATTTTTAATGGGGCTTAATGACTCTTTATATGGTGCCCGAGGTGACATACTTATGATTTCACCTTTGCCCTCTATTTCAAATGCTTATGCATTGCTCATTAAAGAGGAAAAACAAAGGGAAGTTCAAAACGCACCAAAATATCCAAGAGAATCCTCTTCTTTTGTTGCTGCTAGTCAGGCAAACACTGGACAAAAATCATTTACTATTGATTTCAGGACACAAAGGGGTGCTTATGACAACAAGAAATCTAACCTTTTCTGTAAATATTGCAAGAAACCAGAACATTTAGTTGACAAGTGTTACAAATTGCATGGTTTTCCACCAAATTTTAAGTTCACTAAACAGAAAAATTTCCAGAATCAGGTTCAAGGTAATGCAGTAGCTTCTAATGATTTTTCTGGAGATTCTTTTGTTACTAGTACAGATGCAGAGGATCAAGGGAAACTTCTTTCTCCTGAACAATTAGCTCAGGTAATGCAGATGCTACAACACATGAAAAATAGTAATCAAGGCAAGAATCCTGAGATCATAGCACCTGTCAACTGTGATGGTATAACTCTATGTCCCAGTTCTTTCTCTTTTAATCTAAATGCTAATCCTAAAGATTTCTCAAAATCCACTTGGATAATAGATTCTGGTGCAAGTGAGCATATGAGCTATAACAAGGAATTCTTCTTTAACCTTCATTTATTACCCAGAACCATTTCAGTTAGTCTACCTAATTCGCAGAGAGTTAGAGTTTCCTATTCAGGATCTGTCAAGCTTTTCTCCAACTTAATCATTCATAATGTGTTATTTGTGCCTAGTTTTCACTTCAATCTTTTATCTGTTCACAAGCTATGTAAACAGCTTTCTAACATACTGTTTTTCACTGAATCTCATTGTTTCATATAGGGCTCTTCAATAAAGAGCCCAATGCTCCTTGGTAAAATTCAAAGTGGTCTCTATGTCCTCAAGAATAGGCTTCCAGTTGTTTCCTCTCTACAAATACCTATCCTAGGCATTCTAGTTCTAGTTTTCATTCCCAGAAGGATGTTATATCCAGTTTATCTTGTATTTCTAATTTTGATGTTAAAAGAAAGTTATGGCATGTAAGATTGAGCCATATGCCCCTTTCTAATATCAAAAATATTAATGGAATTCCTATTTCTGTTTGTTTACAGTTTTCTATTCCTTGTTCTGTTTGTCTTTTAGCCAGGCAGCACAAACTTCCGTTTCAAACCAGTCATATTACTTCTAAACGTATTTTTGAATTGATTCATATTGATACTTGGGGGCCCTATCAAACACCTACTTATGATGGTTATAGATACTTTTTAACCATAATGGATGATTTTAGTAGGGGAACTTCGAATTTTTTATTATCCACTAAAAGCGATGCCTTCATTATCCTAAAATCTTTTCTAGCCATGATAGAAAGACAATTTCATACGAAAGTGAAAATTATTAGATTTGATAATGCTTGGGAATTAGGATCCAGTCAAGAACACTCTAAATTTTTATCTTCCCAGGGCATCATTCACCAAACCTCATGTGTAGCCACACCACAACAAAATGGTGTGGTTGAGCGAAAACATAAACATCTTTTAGAAGTTTACAGGGGCCTACTATTTCAGTCCCATTTACCACATAAATTTTTGGGGGATGCTTTGATGACTGCTACCTATATAATCAATAGATGCCCCACAAAACTATTTTTTTAAAACACCTAATGAGAGATTGTTTCAACATCCTCCTAACTATTCTCACTTTAGGTGTTTTGGTTGTCTCAGTTTTGCTTCTACTTCTGCTCATGGTAGATCAAAATTAGCCCCTAGGGCGGAACCTTGTGTGTTTCTTGGCTACCCTTTTGGCAAAAAGGGATACAGATTATTTAGTTTACATTCTCAGAAGTATTTTGTTTCCCGAGATGTCATTTTTTTATGAAGATGTTTACCCCTTTGCTTCTATTCAAACACCTGTTTCTATTTTTCATTTTACTCAATCTATATCTCAAGTTGCTACTGATTCTTTATCTTATTCTGTCACACCTGTGTCCTCTACTTCTATTCCTACTGTTTCTTTTGATCCCATCTCTCCTACTCCATCTTCTCCTATTTCAGACCCACCTGGCCCTATTATATCAACACCTACTCCACCTGCCAATTCCCCACTTGTTCTTGGTCCTATTCTTCTAAGCAGATCAATTAGAGCTGTCAAAACCCCTTCTTATTTAGAAGATTATGTCTTCAATAGTGTACATTTATCTACTGTGTCTGATATCTATTTTTCATCTCCTATCTCTGCCTCCCCTTTTGGTTTTTCTGCTCTATATATTTCTAACCAACACTATCACAACTCTTTGTCTCAAATTCAAGAACCTACTACTTTTTCCCAAGCAATTCTTTACCCTGGTTGGCAAGATGCTATGACTAAGGAATTGGAAGCTTTGATCTCTAATGACTCATGGGAGGTGGTCTCTTTACCTCCTGACAAGAAGGGTTTGCCCACTAAATGGGTTTAAAAAGTTAAACTAAATTCTGATGGTACTGTGGAGAGGCTTAAAGCTCGGTTAGTTGTTAGAGGAGATATCCAAAAAGAGGGAGTTGATTTTACAGAGAGTTTTAGCCCTGTTGTGAAAATAACTACTATTAGATGTTCTTTAGCAATTGCAATCAAGAAAGGATAGGGACTTTATCAATTGGATGTTAATAACGCTTTTCTTCACGGGGAATTAGATGAAGAAGTTTATATGAAATTCCCTGCCGATATGAAAGTTGTTGATCCTACTCAGGTTTGTCGTCTCAAGAAATCTCTTTATGGCTTAAAACAAGCCTCGAGACAGTGGTACGCAAGGTTAACTGCAGCTTTACGATTCAAAGGTTTTATACATTCTTTGAATGAATATTCTTTATTCTAAAAGGTTAATGGTTCTTCTATTTCTATAGTAGACGTTTATGTCGAAGATATACTTCTTACTGGCAACAACGGAGCTGAATTACAAGCTTTGAAAATCTTTTTGGACTCTGAATTTAAAATCAAAGATTTGGGAGACATACATTATTTCTTAGGAATTGAAGTCATCCAGGAACCACAGGGTTTGATTCTCAGTCAAAGAAAACTTATCTTGGAACTACTCTCTGAATATGGTTGTCTTGATCTTAAACCTGCTCATACACCTTTGGATCCCACTCAAAAATTACGAGCAGACATGGGTTGTCCTCTTTCAGATGCAACTGTTTATATGCAAAACCCCCATCACACCCATCTTTTGGCTGCACATCATGTACTCCGATATCTTCTTATGGACCCTGGTTTAGGAATTTTCCTCAATTCTTCTCCTTCTTTTACTCTTTTGCCTTTTTGCGACTCCGATTAGGCTACTTGCCCGAATTCTCATAAATCTGTGAGTGGTTTTTATATTAGCCTTGGTGGCAGTCCCATTTCTTGGAAATCTAAAAAATAGCCTTCTATTTCACTCTCATCCGCTGAGGCTGAGTACAGATCTATGCGTCGAGTTATCGCTGAGTTGATTTGGCTTGTTCGTCTCTTAACAGATATAACTCTTTCACCTTCTCTTCCCATTCCTCTCCATTCAGATAGCCAAGTAGTGATTCACATCGCTAAAAGCCCAGTTTATCATGAGCGGACGAAGCACGTTGATTTGGATTGCCACTTCGTCCGCCAACAATATCTTGATGGCCTGATTTCACTTTCTTTTCTTCCCCCTTCTTCTCAAATAGCGGATCTTTTCACCAAACCCCTTCCAGGTACATCTCATCATCTACTGTTGAACAAATTAGGTGTTCGTTCCTTCCCCTCCAATTTGGGGGGTGGGGGGGGGGGGGGGGTGGGTGTTGGAATTATTGACGAAAGAACTTCACCGGAGAAGAAGACTACCTGTGCTTCAAAACGAAATGATAAAAAGAAAAGAATAGAAGGACTTCGATGATAATTATGTTAATGTCGGTATATAAGAAAGGAATATTCCACACGGATGCAAGCTATACAAAATATGATATATATCTGGGCTGGACCTTTTTTAGTTTAAGTATGGGCCTGTAGCTACAATTCATCTACAAGCCCACGATAAGTTTCATCTAGAAAAGCCCATTTGTGCTCACATGCTCAATCCTTCAACAAGTACAGCTGTAGAAGGAATATACTTGTATTCTACAGCTGTATATTCTAGAACTTTCCTAGTAAATACGTTTTCTGTATTTTTATTTTTGGAATAAGAGTTTGTTAGATAGGAAACAAATAGGAGAAGGACAAGTGTATAGACAGTTAGTACTTATGATTCTTTTTAGCTAGTTATATATACAACACTGTAAATGATGGAATATACACAAAAAATTTCAGCTCAATCTTCTTTTACATTTTGCAATCTTTCACAATTAAACGAGGGAAGAGAAAGGGCTATTTAGCAACTTTTAATGCAAACAGTTCAAATTGCATTTACAGTTAAAGATGTAAAAATAAAATACTAACACTTTAAATTGCAAATTTCTGTGTGAAAAGGAGGGGCGGGATAGAGGTCAATACAAATATAAAGGACAACAGCTAAAAAACACGTGAATATATACATCACAAGCAATGAACAAAACAACAAAGACAGCTTAGTCACAATATGATGGTAAGAGAAAACTTAAAAGGGACATTTAGAACCTACATTTCCTATACCACAACTATGGCTTCTCTACACTTAAAATTTGCTGCCCTTGGAGCTATTCTATCTCAATTCAACAAATATATGTCGAGAAAAACACATTGTAGATAATGAAATTTTATTAAATTTAAATCAACGAGAAATTCGGACTATATAAATTCAAGATATTACTCCAAATAAATATTGTGGATTAATATAATTTTGAATTAATTATTTAAGTTCAATAAATTTGAATTTAGTTGATGGTTCGACTTTATTGGGCTAGTCCATTAGTTTGGGCTACAAATGATGAACCCACTTTACTAAGCCCAAGATATCATCTTATCCTAGAGGCCCAAATAGATGTCACGTGTCACATGACGTGGCATGTCAAGTCAAACGAAGGCGCCAATATGATCATGCCACGTGTCAGCATGACGCAACATGCCTAGTGTACAAGTGACATGTTCCGCCCAATCATATGTGGTCATGTCACTTCATTCTGATTGGTCAGAGAGGGTTTGTCCTTATCACAACTCTTCCATCCTACAACTATAAATAGGGGTCTCATAATTCAGAGGAGGGAGGAGAATTCAGAATAAGAAGCCAGAGGGAGCCTGTGAATCAAGCGCTACAAGTTTTCTACAAGCTGCAAGAATTCAAGCACCCCTCTACAAGTTTCAATTCCCCGAAGATCAAGAACGAAGGCAAATCAAATAGCAAGGCGTTCAAGATCAAAGTCAACGAAGGCAAATTAAATACCAAGGCCTTCAAGATCAAATTCACTTGTTCGTCTGAGAATTATTGTTCGTGGCGGCCATCAAAGTGTTCGTGACGAATCAATTCAAGATCAAGCTTCAAGCCCTTGAATTCAAATACAAGTTCAAGATCAAGAGCACCAAATTCAAGATCAAGCTCAAAAGCCCTTGAATTCAAGTACAAGGCAAGATCAAATAAATTAAGTTCAAAATCAAGCTCAAAATCCCTTGGATTTATATTTGTAAAGAAGAATAAGAGGATTCATTGAGATTGTAACATTCATATTTGAAATCAAATGCGACGATTGCTGCGATATTTCCCTGTCTTGATTATTGTTTTCTCGACGAGAATTTTATTGTCTACACACATATTATTCATTACGATTTAATGCAAAATAAGGTTTCCGTTAAATTTCTGTGCACCTGTTTTATTTGTCACTTTAGCTTTTTTACACTCATTAATAAAACATACAAGATATAGTTTACTAAGTTATCCCTATTTATTGGATTTTTTTCCAGAATTTAGTAGTATTAAAAGGTGCTGCTTGTTTAGTTCTAAGGGTATAGTTGGAAATAATTTTCAACTTTAGTCTTGAATTCATAAAGTGATAATTATTTTGAGATGATAGTTTAAGCTAAAGCGATACTTAAATTGAGATGGAAAGAGTATAAGTTTGAAATAATGGAAGTAAATAATTTCTGTATAATAAGTTAAAATACAATATAGGTTTTCTTAAGTAAATAACTTATGTATATAACAAGTTAAAATACATTATAGTCGGAATAACTTTAGCGTGTCACCATCAAAAGATGTGGTCCAGTGGATGAGGCTGATTCTCCTTTGACCAGAGGTCTCATATTTGATTTGGGTAATGGAAAAATCTTTGTTAGGGAACGCCTCCCCCAGAAATTGGCCTTACCTGACATGAATCCTGATATAGTCGGACTCCGGACACCGGGTGAAAAAAAAAACTTTAGCGTGTCAATCTCCATTAGTTGAATTAAACTCTGGGCATTGGATTTGTGAGGATTAGACTATTTTTGTGAATTTATAGATAATTAATTGCAAAAAAGAAATACAAGAATAAAATGGAAATTTCAGGTTCATCATAGCATACCCTGCAAATCCGTTACAACCTCTATATAAAGGACAATACTAAGCCCACTTAACAGGCTACACGTGCCTTGGGCTATATTGAATAAAAGACTATCTTAATTCTGGGCCAGGCTTTGGGCCCAATACTAGCTAAACAAAAGGCCCTCTCTTCTGACCCGTCTGTGAAGCCCAAATTAGACTGCAATCCCCTAATTAATAAAATCATAAAAATACGATCTTTACTTTTTCTTCCTTCTATGTTACAATTCCATCCCCCTTTAAAAATTCCCTTCTCATTTTCAGTCAACGAAATTTGGAAATTGCGATTTGATGATAGTGTAATCCTCCCACGTTGCTTTATCTGGTGGGAGATTAGCCCATTGAACGAGGATCTGTCCTATGGATCTGTTTCCCTTTTTTATCATGCGACGTTCTAGAATGGCCATCGGCTCTGTCAAAATCTGTCCTTCGTTGGTGCAATAAGGAGGATCTTTTAAAGGTAAAACCTTGTCGCCAACCTTTTTCTTCAAAAGCGATACATGGAATACGGGGTGGATCTTGGATTCTTGAGGAAGACGGAGTTCATAAGCAACTGGTCCTACTTTGCGAATCACTTCATAGGGTCCAAAGAACCTTGCTGAAAGTTTGATATTTTTGATTAAAGCCACTGATGTTTGTCTGTAGGGTTGTAATTTAAGGAACACCCAGTCTCCCACTTCGAACTTTCTTTCTGTCCTTCAACTGTCAGCATAGCGTTTCATACGATTCTGAGCTCTTATGAGGTTATCTTGTAGCACTTTACTCATCAGTTGTCTTTCTCTCAGGATTTGGTCAACGAAATCCAACTTGGTTTGAGCAATCAGCTCGAAGGACGGCAGTGGTGGCTCGTAACCGTATAAGGCCTTGAAGGGTGTCATCCCTATAGCTGAGTGATGGTTGGTGTTATACCAAAATTCTGCAAGAGATAGCCATTTGCTCCAGTCCGTTGGTTTATGTCCTGTCATACACTTCAAGTAAGTTTCCAAACAACGGTTAAGTCTCTCCGACTGTCTGTCGATTTGAGGGTGATACGTTGTGCTATGCTTGAGTTGTACTTGTAGTTCTTTGAAAAGCTCCTTCCAAAAGGTACTCACAAATATTAGGTCTCTACCTGAGATTATAGAGCTCGGTACCCCATGTAATTTACATATGTTATCCAAGAATAATTGAGCTAACTGGCTAGCCGTGTAGGGATGGGTTAATGCAAAAAAATGAGCGTATTTGGTGAATTTATCAATCACCACCAAAATGGTGTCTTTCCCTTTAGATTTGGGTAATCCAGTGATGAAATCCATAGCTAGATGTTCCCAAGCTCTCTTAGGAATGGGGATCGGCTATAATAAGTCGGGGTAAGCTACATTTTCTTCTTTGTTGCGTTGGCATACCTCACAAGTCTTCACGAAGTTTTTGATGTCTTCGTGTAAGTTAGGCCAAAAGAAAAGAGACTTAACTCTTAGATAAGTAGCCAGGATACCTGAATGCCCTCCTCATGGTGTGCAATGCAATTCCCCAATTAGCTTTTCTCTAAGTTGGCCATTGGTACCCACCTATACTTTTCCTTTCCTTCTTAGAATTCCTTGTTCAAGTTTAACGTCTGTTGATGCCGTTGAATTGACTGCTAATTGAGTGAGCAGATCCTGAACCTGAGTGTCATACTTGTAGCTTTCTAGGATGTCTTCTATCCACAAGGGCTGTGTGGTAGTAAGACTATGGAAACTTGCATCTTCGTGCTTCCTAGAGAGTGCATCAGCTGCCCCATTATCAGCCCCTTTTCTATACTGTATTTCATAACTTAGGCCCAACAACTTGGTGACTCCTTTGTGTTATAAGGATGTGGTTATCCGTTAATCCTTTAGGAATTTTAGGCTAAAGTGGTCTGTTTTGATGATGAAGTGGCTGGGTTGAAGATAATGGCGCCATTTATCCACAGCAACTAACAATGCAATTAACTCTTTCTCATAAGTTGATAGTCCATGTGTTTAGAACTAAGAACTTGGCTTAAAAATGCAATTGGTATCCCCTTTTGAGTCAAAACTGCGCCTACCCCTTTACCACTAGCATCCACCTCAACGACAAAAGGAATACCAAAATCGGGCAGTGCTAACACCGGAGCACAAACCATAGCTTGCTTAAGCTCATCAAATGCTTTTGTTGCTTCATCACACCACTGGAAATTACCCTTTTTCAACAGGTTCGTTAGTGGCTTACTGATGAGAGCGTAGTGCTTGATAAATCTTCGGCAATAGCCAGCAAGGCCCAAAAAGCCTCGTAGCTTAGAGAAATAATTTGCTCCATTCAATTCATCAAGTAAATCTTCAACCACCGGAATTGGGTATTTATTTTTTATCGTTATCTGATTAAGTCGGTGATAATTCACACATAATCTCCACGTTGCATCCTTCTTTTTAACTAATAGAACCGGTGATGCAAATGGGGACACACTCGTGGTCATAATTTGAGCCTTAAGCATTTCCGCCACCATATCTTCAATTGCATTCTTTTGCTCAAAAGAGTAACGATAAGGCCTTAAGTTCACTGGTTTGGAGTCAGGTAATAACTCGATATGGTGATCGCACGCTCGTGGAGGGGGAAGTTTAGTTGGTTCCTTAAAAAGGTCAACGTAACGGTTCAATAACTCCATTACTACTTGTGGAATTTCCTCCATCAGGTTAGGCGTCGTAGTTACAAGCAGCAACTGAGCTATATAACTGCATTGTCCTTTTCCAATCACCCTGTCCACTCTTTTTGCCTCAATAATCTCCATGTCTGATGACCCAGTGATGCCTTGTAGTGTGATCAACTTTGAGTCACGGAAGAAAGAAATACTCGCTGGTCTTGTGTGGAGTATTATGGGGGCAACCGAATCCACCCAATCCATACCAAGGACCATATCGTAGCCCCCAACTTTCAGTAATTGCATATCAAATTTAAATTCATGCCCTTGCATTGCCCAACTAAAATTATTACAACTCTTATCACAAAACACAAATTGGCCATTAGCAACTTTGACCCTTAGCAAACGAGGTAACGTTTCGATTTGGGCCTGAATGTTCTTGACAATCTGGGGTTCCACAAAGCTGTGTGTAGACCCACTATCAATTAATATGACCACTTTGTGTTTCTTGGCCCACCCTTCGATTCTGATGGTCGATGGGGCCTTATTGTGGCCCATTAATGCCAACAGTGAAACCTCCCCTTCTTCATGGGTCTGTTGGCCCTCTTCCATCACGGGTTCTAACACATCTTGTGCATCAATGCATTCTTCACCCTCCAGCAAGTGCAGCACTTTGGGTTTGCATTGGTGACCAGGTGAATATTTGTCATGACACTTGAAACACAAACTCTTCTCCCTCATTTGTTCAATGGTTAAAGGTTTGGCAGCACTGACCCCTTTAGTATTAACCACTGCTGGTGCTCTGTAACTGGGCTGATATAGGGCAAATTTAGAATGGGCCTGGCTGCCTTTTGGAGTAAGCTTGGACGAAATTTGTTTATACAAAGCAGTCATGGATTTTTCAAACAATTTGGCGCTTTTATAGGCTTCTAATAAGGTCGTCGGGTTAACATTTTGTACTAAAGGTTGTATATCCGGACTTAATCCCCCAATGAACAATATACAAAATAAATTTCTTTTAAACCCGGATTAATTAAAGTTGCTAGGCACCTTAACTCTTCAAACTTCCGTTGGTAACTTTCTACATCCTTTGTTTGTTCTAACCGATTAAATTCGGCTACTATATTAACCGGTAAGGAATTTCCAAAACATTGGCAAATATCTAAGAGTAAATATGCCCACGTGACCTTTCCTTCATGGTCCACCACATAGCTATCATACCAATTGTCCACAAAGTCCTTCAAGTGCAAGGCCACATACGTCAATTTGGCCTCATCTTGTATCTAATAGAGGTAAAAAAAAAAATTTCACACCTTCGAATCCACCCTCTGGGGTTTAGTTCGTCAAATTTCGGAAAGGCAAGTTTTGCTAGTGGGGCCTTCCTAAACCCTGTAGAGTGATTTGGCCCAGTGGAATATTGTGGGCTCGGAGTGTACCAGCCCGAAGCATTTTGCGAAAATGAACCAAAAGGGATTTGGTTACTTATTTGGTTGGGTCGGCTAGGTATATATGCGAAATTTGGGTCATAGTGGCTTAGGGTTGGAGGGGGTGGTATTGTGGTGACGGTACGAGGGGGGGTTCTGTAGGCTGTAGCAGTAGGGTTTAATGGTGTTTTTGTGGAGGAGGTGATTGGGCTTGGTGGTACGGAAAAAAGGGTCTCTGTAGTGAATGGGGTTTGTGTCACGACCCAACCCCGTAGGCCGTGACTAGTGCCCGATCTGGGCACCCAAACCCATCTATCAAACGTATTCAAATGTATAGCAGAAGCCGACAAGGCTATATTCCAAATACAGATAATTTCCAGAAAAAAATTTCGGCAGAGTTTCCTTTGTTTTTCGGACTAACCAGAATAACCCTGTACACAGCAAACACCAATAGAGGCCACACAGGGCTAATCCAAGCAATGCACAAACATATGCGGACCGGCCGCCTCGGCGTATGGGATCGCCCAAACAACATATACACATAAGCATACAGACTGACCATAACCCACAGACATGTCCACAGACCTCTAAACTGACCGACATAATCATATGACGGGATAGGGCCCTGCCGTACCCAAATAGTCAGTTATGCAGAAATATATACATGGCGGAAGATATATATATATACCAAAAGTGGACTCCGAATCAAGGGAGTACTCCGAAATAGCAGAAGTGGAGCCTACAGTGGTGGATCACCGGCGTCTGTACCTGCGGGCATGAAACCCAGCCCCCGAAGAAAAGGGGTCAGTACGAAAGATGTACTGAGTATGTAAAGCATGGAGTACAAAAATATAGGCCACAACTGAAAGCAAACAGAATACAAAAGAGAGAAATGCCGAACAGTATATCAAAATGTTTATCAAAATCATATATACATAATGCAAACAGAATCATGCAAAGCTCAGGAACGTGGTCACCACTCCGACGCTGGTGCCACAGACAGCATAACACCAGAAGGTTCAAATCTCCGTACATCCCCGAACACACACATATGAGCGTATCATACCACAGCCATATCACAGCATAACTCCAAACGGAACCCGGCCCTATGGCGAGGCCTCGGGGAACCGTAACACAGCATACGACCGAATCATCATAGAGCGCACGAATCATAACCGGCCCGGGAACCGGTGAACGAAGTCATAATAAGGCACGAGCGGAGTCGTGAGCAAACAATGCACTTTGTATATTAAAATAGCCTTTCAAAACTTGATTACTTCATAAGTCAGTTCATTAACCAAAATAGTCAAATAATTAGTTAGTACGAAAGTTTATTTCACAAAATGTTTCCAAAGTGGTACGTATGGCTCAAAACATAGTTTGTTACATCATAGTGTTCCGAACATTATTTCATAGAGGACAATTTCAAAATCGAAGATGCTTGGTCGAAGCTTATCCAAAAAAGAGAGCCTAGTAGGACAAATAAGGCATCTCGGGGTTAGCGGGCCCACCCCGGGTCAAGTCGAGGTGGTGAACATAATTTATGAACATTTCGGGTCTATAAGATCATACATAAAGATTTCAAAGTAATCTGATTGCATTTGCATAAGTTTCGGACGTTTGATTGCTTTCTAGCCAAAATAGGAACATTAGGCTTCAATTGAATTGAATGAATAGTAGCCATTTTCTAGATCGGATTTCGAGGAGCAGAATTGCTCCCGGGGTTCCGATATCAACCTAACATACTAAGACATGCCAAAGGAAGAAGTGGGAAGCTTTACATACCTTAGAAACGTCTTATGCTCACCCCAAAATCAAATCCCGTTTCGTCCAGAATCTGCAAATGGTCAAAGTTACCTATTAGAGATTCTTAAGCTTAAAAATTCCATTAACTTCATTTCTGCCTACCGAAATTTCGGCAGCACTTCCCCTATATATCTAACACCCCCGAGACTTAGCTCGGCTCAATAAACATCAACAACAACAACCCAAACGTCACAAACAACATAAACCACAACTAAATCATTCTAACTTCAATATTCTTCTTTACTATAAAAGTTGGCAACTTTCATTCAAACTTCACAATTCCAAACTTATGTCCACATTATTGTATTCATTCAATCATTCAAGATTATTCAATCACATCCCAATTATGTTCCAACATTATACATAAATTCAAGAAGTTCGTCACTTTCCATATTCCTTTCAAAACGTCAACAATTCCGACGAACATACTAACTTGCATTATTTCATTCCGAATTCATTAACAACAACCATAAGTCATATTTAAAGCCTTAATATCATGGATATACAATGATATACACAAATATACCAAAGGTATATACTTTCCCATAATGTTCCGAAATCATTTTCCAACACCAATTCGATTCATTAAACATCCATTTACGTTATAAAGGTCACAACAACGCAACAAACAACTACACAAGATTAAATTCACATGGCTTTGCACTTCCCATAGGTCACGGCTACAACACCAAACACACACACACACACGGCTTTGCACACACATCAAAACTACGGGATTCTCGTCTATTCTCCATCCTTAACACATTCATACCAATTCCACAACACTAAAGTAGCAAAATTCATACCTTTTCTTGAATTTCCGATTTGTCGCAAACGTGCTCCTTTCGCCAAACTAATTGTATCCCGTTGAAGAGCGTCTTGAGTACACTACAAATATGGGAAGAACAAGGTTTTTTTGAGTCATAACAAAAGCTAGAAATTGTTTTTCCTTTCTTTCCAAATGGGTTCGGCCGAGAGGGCTATTAGCTCAAAGTTGAGTGTTTTGATTTTTCTCTAGAGTTTTCTATGGATATACTCAAATATATACAAGCTTGACTAATATGGTCACATGTATTTCACATGACCATTTAAGTGGGGCATGGGCCAAGGCCTTTGGCCGGCTACCCCTTAACCTTGGGCCTCAATTTTTGTTAAATTTTTCTTGGCCCAATCCATTGAAGTCTCGTTTTGTAATTTCTGAAACTAATTTCCGAAATTCCAAATTTACCCTTGGCCTTCCCCAATGACTTAGCACCAATAGTTTCATAACCAACATAGTCATATTATCTAGAATCAAAATATTTCCTTACAACACACAAGTCTTATTCATTTTTCTCGATTTCCAAATATGCGAAAACACGGGACATAACAGTTTGAATGGAGGAAAAGTTAGGGTTTCCCGGTACAGGGAGATGAGGGCAGTACCAGATTTCTAAAAGCAGTTGAGGTCATGTTATGTTGAGAGGTAGGGTTTTGAGCTCTTAGACTTCCCATCGAGGACTGTCCATCATCTCTATTTGCAACCGCCGCTGCCGCCATAGGAACACTGGTATCCGTCCTTGAAGTTCTATCGCCTAATCCTAAGTTCATCAGCATCTCTTCTACCTATTTGGAAGATGCAGCGAAATCTTTCAGTTCGTCGAGTTTAGTACTGAACAAGTCTTGTTTTGCCTGAATCTGATCGAACTTTTTGCCGGTTTCTTCAGTGAATGCGATGAACTTGTTCTCCAGTGTTTTCAGATTCTCTGCGTTTTCTGCAGTGCGAGTCATCGCATCATTAGCCGCCATTGTTGAGCCAAAATCGTGGCTACTGATACCAAATTGTGAGGATTAGACTATTTTTGGGAATTTTTAGATAATTAATTGCAAAAAAGAAATACAAGAATAAAATAGAAATTTCAGGTTCAACATAGCATACCTTGCAAATCCGTTACAACCTCTATATAAAGGACAATACTAAGCCCACTTAACAGGCTACACGTGCCTTGGGTATTGAATAAAAGACTATCTTAATTTTGGGCCAAGCTTTGGGCCCAATACTAGCTAAACAAAAGGCCCTCTCTTCTGACCCGTCCGTGAAGCCCAAATTAGACTGAAATCCCCTAATTAATAAAATCATAAAAATACATCTTTACTTCTTCTTCCTTCTCTGTTACAGGATTGCGGTTCCAGGTCAGACAAAATCAGGAGAGTACACGCAATGAACTACTAGTAAGCTGACTCATATTTAAACAAAGGAAGGGCCCACTCTACTTCTCATCTTCAAGAATTTGCAGCTATGGCTACTTTCAGGCTCACATCACTTCACAAATTGGTTTCTTCACTTTCACCCTTCTCACCAATTCGCAGTTACTCTTCACTGAATGACACTTCTCTTTTTGGTGTAAGGAAGCTAGCTTTCTTCTCTTTTTTTTTGGTCTTTCAAGTTACTGGTCTCCTATTATTATTTTCCACTTTTAACTGGACTAACAGTAGCTGAATGCCTGAATTGGCTACTTTTAGAGTAGCTGAATTCGTTTTATCTGTTTGTTTGAAGATTTTGGACTCCTGTTCTCTTTCTGTATTCAATTTATCAATTGATCATAAAATTGCTTGATGATTTCTATTTTCCTTTACTGCCTTCTTCTCTTAAACTTAACTGAAACCGATCACTGTGTTTTTCAGTATAAAATTGCCTTCTTATTCGGCTTATTTAATAGTAACTCTCATGTCTTTTTCCTGCAATGTTTTCCTATGTCCCTACATTTCAAGTTTGCTAGTAATAATATTATTATCTGGATCTTCCACAGAGAATTGGATTTATAGGACTTGGAAACATGGGATCAAGAATGGCCGATAACTTGATTAAGGCTGGACACGAGGTTGCGGTACATGACATGTAATGCTTTTCAACTTTATTCACTTATTTATGGTTGCTTACTCTGTAAAATCAATCACACGTCAATTCCTTTTTTCCTTCTATTACATAAGCAGGGTTGGAAAGGGAAAGGGGAAGTGGATAGGGAGTGAGAATTAAATCTATAAGCCTAGGTGGTGTCACAACTTAGCTTAGTTCCATATGTAATTGGATCTAATGTAGTATCTTTCATGTAGCTATGTTGTGTTATGGAACAGAAATTGCGTGTTTGGACACTCTTATATGTGATTTTGGTGTAGCACAATGTGGAATAGGGTGGTTGAGAATAGGAATCCTTCTATATGTTGATGCGTTATTCGATTTAAAGGATTGGTCAGGTCCAAATCAATTCATATGAAGTTTGTTTTGAGTTTGAGCTCATCAGTTTTTATTTATCCCAGCAATCATAATGTTATGAAGATGTTCTCGGACAAAGGCATTCTCACGGAAGACTCGCCTTTAAAAGTTGCAGAGACAAGTGATGTAGTTATTACAATGTTACCGTCATCAAACCATGTGAGATTTGCATAACATTTTGTATAGCTTTTATATTGTTGTTGATGATAAGTTCGATATGTTACAATATTGGCCATATGAAGAATATATTCTTAATCATACAGGTTTTGGATGTCTATACTGGACAAAATGGTTTTCTTAGTGGTGGTAATCCACTCAGACCATGGCTATTTATTGATTCTTCTACAATTGATCCTCAGACATCAAGAAAGATCTCTGCAGCTGTGTCTAATTGTTCTTTGATAGACAAGAGAGGTATATTAAGTGACAAAATGAATTAACTTCACAACTTCCGCATAGTGTTGATAGAGCGTGTGATATGTATTAACTACCTAATATCTGGTCATAAGCTACTTTTATTGTATGTTATAGGCATATAAGTCACTGTTTACCTCTGTTACCCACAGGGAGACCAATAAAACAAAGCAAACATACTCCTTTCTCATCAACATCTGATTTGAAATTCCAAAACAGTTGAGCCTAGTTTATCTTATTTATGGATAACCTTTCTTCAGCATGTGTAGTTTCTTCTATGGCGAGAATTAAATGCAATCTTATGAATATGAAATCTGTTGATCAAGTTGCTAACTTGTCAACCAAAACATTGAGGTTTTCACAGTGACATGCATTTTCAGCTTTGCATGCAACATAAGATCTATACAATCTAGCGTGAGGAAGATTTTCAGAGGATCACAGACTATGTTATGCTGTTACCATTTTCGCACAAAAACATGGCTTTCTTGCAACATGTGAAATGACTATTGTTTTTCCTGTATTGGGTAAAGATTATATCCACATGATGTTTCGGTCTTTTAGCAAATTCACCATTGTCTTTGCAGATGGCTGGAAGGCTCCTGCTGTGTTCGATGCTCCTGTCTCTGGCGGTGTTCTTGCTGCAGAGAATGGGACTCTTACTTTCATGGTATTTCTACAATTTAAGCGGTTCTTAAGTGTGGTTTCATGATAATTTCACACCCACGCACTTCTTACGTGACTGGCTGTGAGACATTAAAAGTTTTGTTGTTTCCTGTTAAGTCTCAGTGCCTTCAACAGATTTAGAAGCTCATAAGCCATGGTCTCTCAAGATTCGTGTACTAGTAGTAGTAATTGTTGCTAACTATGGCCTTGGGAAGGGAGTAAAACTTTAATGTAATACCGTAGTTCTTTTCTAAGCTATCCATTTCTCAAATATTTATCCCACCTCCAATGCATTAAAGTACAAGATGAATTAACTTCTAAACTTGTTTTTAATTTCAACTGCTGGATATTTGAAAACTTTTATGGTAATTTACATTTCATGACATACAATTGAGCGTATATGAACGTTTTTCCTTTCTGACACTAATATGTAGTTTGGATATTGAATTATTCAAAGATGTTTGATATCGAAAATTTTAAATTACAGCAAAAATTGTCTGTGGTAAATTACACTGGGTATGTTGTTGTCACTGTTGTCTATGGTATATATGGCATTCCAATGAAAAACTGGATTAATGAAATATAGAATTTCTTTTTGTTTTAGTTGGTGGGATTAGGGGAAGTGGGGCTCTGTTTATCCTTATCAGAATTAGCTGACAGGATGGCACACGTATTTATGGATATCAATTGCGAGGAGATTATAATCCTATGCCAGACTGAAAATTCTCTCTTGTACTTTCTGGCTTCCAAAGTCAGATCCTTGTTGGTTTGAGCTAATAAACTACATATGCATGTAGGTTGGTGGTCCAGAGGAGGCTTACACGGCTGCCAAACCCTTGTTTCTCTCAATGGGCAAAAACACTATTTACTGTGGTGGATCGGGGAATGGAGCGGTATGTCCTGAACCTACATTTCAAAATTTGCACTTTGAGTTTTACATATCTGCTGAGTGCTTATAAAGACTTCGAAAGCCAATTCCCTTTTTTGGCCCTTCTGTTATATTTTGTTTTCCCAGCTTAGACTTGATTAGACACTGTAAGTAGAACCGATAAAACTATATGATGTGAATCAGTAGAAAACAATGTTATATGTCCAGCTTTCTGTATCAGAATAGGTAGCAGGCAGTTACTTTCTATGACTTAGATTTAGCAGCGTATGGAAGACTTTTTGCAAGTAGTATCGACATATTGTCACAATTCAGCTTCTAAGTGGTTTGGGTTTGGGACTGTGGTAGTTTAAGACTTTACTTCCAAGACCATGTTAATGTTAACTTGTATTGTTTTCAAGCAGTGTCTTGTTCATCTGGGTGTATATCTATTTAAATATTTCTATTTATACATAAATGATTTTTTTCTTAAGTTGCGTCGTATGACACCTTATCCACTACTTACACTCATACATGTTTATATCCAGATTGCACATGGCAGATAGAAGTATATGATTACCGGTCATCAGCAGGGGGTTTCTTTATGCCAGATAGAATTAGTTGATTGTCTGCATAACCTAGCTTCAATTTGTAGTCTTCTACAGCGCAATAGTTTGTATTCTGTAGTTTAAGAACTAAATACAAAATTGTATCTTGTGATGATGTCCTTAAAACCTGAATTCAAGAAATTTAAGTAGGTGAGACAGAAACTTCATAGGGGCATGGGAGAATATTAACGGAGATAGCCTCGTTGTGTTCCAAACTATTGATCCTTCATTTGGAAGAAGAGAATGAAAAGCCAATATGAAATAACTTGACCCGAAAAAAGTAAATAAGGAAAGGAAAGATCCAAAAAAATAATTTGCCAAATGATCTTTTAAGAAAGGTTTTCGAAAAAACTCTTTTTAAAAGAACCGTCTTAATGCTAACTAACAAAATTCAGATGAACTTTGGTTATAATAATAACGAGTTAATATTCCTCAAGTCCATTTCTGCCTAGAAAAAATGGTGGAAAAAAGTTAATGTTGCATTAACTCTTTTTTCTTTCTCAGACTGCAAAAATCTGCAACAATTTGGCAATGGCTATTAGTATGCTTGGGGTGTCAGAAGCCTTTGCTCTTGGTCAATCTTTGGGAATTTCAGCTAGCACTCTAACACAAATATTCAATTCTTCAAGTGCTCGCTGTTGGAGTAGGTACTCACTGCAACCTTGTATTAAATGCACTATATCATCCATAGTAAGGCAAAAGTCTTAATGGAAACCAATTTGCGTGAAAAATAATCTGCTCTAGTAAATATTTATCTCCTGCACAATGTTCCAATATGTTTATTAGGACGTTTATTTATGGTAGAGGTGTCTTCGTGTATATCTATATTTACTAAGTGAATGTGCATTTTGCTGCAGTAGTATAATACCATGCATCTTGAAAAAAGTGACTTGTTCCTATGCTCATTTTAGTTTGAAAGTTTGTTGAACCAAATAGTGAAGAATAAGAAAGTGTCTCAAAAGTTTGAGCACTCGAGCAGAAAAAAGTATCAGTGCGATAACAAAAGGACTTGCTTCAAATGTAAAAAGATTTTAGCATACTTCCAACCCAGCAATCCAAGAGCGCAAACTTAACAAGACCCTTTTCTACTTTCAATGTTGATAAGAATCTTTGATTTCCCTTATATCAAACATATAATAAGCCAGCAGAGAGGTGCTTATATTTAGATGAAACAGAGGATCTCCAATCATCAAGCTTAACAGAAATTAGAATCGAGGAATGTATTTTAAGGGATTAGGATTAGACTTCTGGGCTTCTATCATTGATATTAGATCATCGAACTTGAACAGCTTTGCTGAAGCATACCCCAATTCACACAGATGAGATCTTGGCTTTTTATAATTGAGATGATGGTCATGAGCCCTAAACATTTTAACCTTACAACATAGTTCTGTAGGTTAGAACAGGATTTAATTTTAAACTTACCCAATGCTATCAGGTCATTGATTGCTTTCCGATCACTGCCTTATGAGTAATGGTCCAATTTGTAGACTCCATATCTTACTCTTATCACTTGCAAGAAACTCAACTTAATGCAGCCTATTAGGTGATGTCCAGCGATTTCATAGGTTGTCCTATTTATGGAATAAACTTATCCACACCTGATGTGTACACCAAACTATTGAATACATGAAATATGTCTTTTACATATAATTTATTACGTAAAATGGTTAATTAATATGTATTCTCATCTCGTTTTTATCACTTAACCGTGTTAAACTAATGTTATTTGGTGTAAGCACCGGTGTGTGGGCAAGTATTTTCCTCCTATTTGTAATCCCCTCAGAATTTATCTTTCGGTGAAAATACCTATGATTCTGAAACAATATTTCAGTTTCTTGCCTTGCACACTCAAGACCTTTACCTTATCCTACTTCAAGGTTCACAATGAAATAAGTTAATTTATGATCATAACAAAAAGGACCTTAGCATACAAAAAATAAGAAAATAGATAAATGACACTCCAGGAAAGCAAAAGTATGCAAGTTAAATCTTGTCTGTAGCATCTAAATCTGTCCCTTGCTAACATGAACAAAATCCAGGTTTAGCTGATTACTAACTTTATGCTTGTGTGAATCTAATGACAGTGACACATATAATCCAGTGCCTGGGGTGATGGATGGAGTGCCTTCTTCCAGGAATTATATTGGAGGTTTTGCGTCTAAGTTGATGGTACGTGTTCAATCCTGTCTTGATATAGTACAACCATGTTATGTACCTGCTCTGCTAAGATATCGGAGAAGCTGAAGGTTCAGTTCTACATTTATAAATGCATGTCAAGGTTCACTTTGAAGCTCACCATTAATACGCATTTCTTTTAAATGTGTTCTCTGATGGGTTTTACTTCTGTCTGATTGCTGGAGATACTTTGCTTAGTCACTGTGGTAATTATGAGTATGCAAATAATTGCTCGTGTATGATGCATCTGAATGCCTATGTGTTCACTAAAGAGAGAGATCTGAGTTCATTAGGTGTACAGGGTAGCATTAATTAAACAAAGATCCGTTTCACTTTGTTATGAACTATTTCCCTTTTTCTTTTCTACTCAATTCATTTTCTCTTTCTGCTGCATAATCACTTGAAGTCACACTCTAGGAAGTCTACAATAGTGTAGTTTGTATTATAGTTTTGGGGTCTACGCTCCGTTATGGATGTTGGTGTCCTCCTCTGTTCAGGCTAAAGATCTGAACCTTGCTGCAGCATCAGCAAAAGATATTGGATTCAAGTGTCCTTTGACTTCACAAACCGAAAATATGTAAGCCCTTCCTACTTCAGTAACGAGTACATAAGATGGTTCATGTGGCATAGACTGCAGAAAATTGTAGGCCTGTGAAGTTAGAAATAAAAGCTATACTGTGACTTTAATTATAGGATCTACTTGCCTTACTAATACTTAAATGAATAAGGATCTACTGGCCGTATTATTATCTATCCTCTCAACGCATTAATCTGGGGCTTAGGCATTTTGCCATCTGTAATGTTCTCAGTTGCATCTCCTTTCACATACATGAAACTGGAGGTATACTATTCAATTACAATTGCGACATTCTATGCGAGTTTACTAGGCATTTACTACATTTTCTTGAACTATTTTCTATTTTGAACACAACCTAACAGTTATAACAGAGTAGACTTTCTGTTTTCTTAATTAGTGTACTGTGTATCATGATATCGCATGTCAGAGAGACTTCATAATATATCTGAGGAAATACTGAATGCTGGAATAATATCAGAAAGTGCTCTATGTTTTAGCTGTTATTATTGCTTTTGATGTGCTGCATTCTTTGTAGTTTGGAAATTGTTTTCTGCAATAACATCTGGTCAATAAACCTTGTTGCTGTGTATTGCTTTTCTCCAGTTAAGACATCTTGGCCATGGACTCAATCGATGTCTTTATTCAGTTTTTGGTCCTTGATTATGTCCTCAACTTTTTTGCGACTCATTTAGCATTGTAAATTGTCTCGACCATGAAGTTTTGAACACTTCACCACTATCTTCAGTTCTTGAGTCCCAAAAGAGTTTTGCCTGCAAGGAGAAGCAGGACTAGAATAAATTAAGGCACGTTACAACTTGGTCCACCATGAACCATGTGGATGCGATATGATAAATATTGGTTAGGTTACAAAATGGAGCAAAGTGGTGAATAAAGTTATAGTTGAGGGTGGATAAGGGGGCAGGTCTGCTAACATTTAAACGGGTGGGGGATACGATGATGTGATTCTTCGAGTTAACAAAGAACCAATCGACCAGGATCTTGTTCTTGAAGCGATTTGATGGGCAGATTCAAGAAACGGGCGTATCTCAAGTTATAGGCGTTGGATTAAAGTGATTCAAAAGCTATGTGAAAGATGACAATCTGAACTATAAAAATAACTATTGAATCGTTTAAATCAAGTAAGTATTGAGGCCGGCACGATGGAAAGAAAATTAAGGTTTTGGGTATGAACTAGAACGAATTTTAATCAAGAACCGCGTTCTTGAATGATCAAAACAAATAAAGTTCCTAAGTCACCACTTGAAATCAATTAACGTGATAAAGAAACACCACACGCTATTGAAAACAAGATAAAGACTATCACCACCTTGCTTGGAACCAAAAACAAGGATAAAGAACACCAAATAGAGAAAATAACTCTATTGCAAAATTTAGGTTTCTGCTCAAAACGTGAATAGTATATTTACAAGTCATGAGAACCCTTTATATAGGCCTAGGTTCTCTTCTTTTATGACTACAAATCCATATTCTACTCTAGAAAGGAAATAACTAAAAACAAGGAAAATAAAATCCCTATTCTACAAGGAAAAGAATAAAAAAAACTAGAATCCTACTAGAACTAGGATAAAAGTCCTACTAATGATAGGAAATTAAATCCTACTAAAATATAAATCAAGAAACAAGAAACCTATTTAGAAAAGGATTCAAGAAACAAGAATTGGAAATAATCTTCAAACTTGAGCTTCTTGGACTTTTCTTTTTCTTGAATTTCAATCTTGTGTTTCTTGATTTTCTTGGATTTCTTGATCTTCTTCATCTTTCATCATTCTCCCCTTGTTGAGAAAGACTCGTCCTCGAGTCTAAAGGCTCCATAAACGGTGAAAGATTAGCCAAAAAAAAATTGGGAACAACCCATACTTACCAGGCTCTAAGTTGCATTTTTCTAACTTTTCATAGAGCTTCATCATGTTCAAAGAAAACTTTGCATATGGCCGAACTAAATCCCACTTTCTTAGTGGTAACTTTATACCATGATTTCTCAAACATATCATCTTAAACTGATCTTCAATGTGTAAACCATGATCATAACTTATTTCCTTTTGATCTTCATAAATCTTGAACACTTCCGTGTCGATGTGGTATTTGCATGCAAAATCTGAGTTAGTGCCACAAAAACCTTTAAATAAATCAAATTCATGAACCTTTGGATCAGGGTTAGAGAATAAATCATGTCTTCTTATGAGCTCCTTGATGATTTTGATGCTCTCATATTTGACATGATTATAGCCATTAACCTCAATGAAATTGAGAGATATTAAATCCACACTTTCTTGCAAAGATTCAATCTTTTGAGGAATAATTCTTGCTCGAACTAGATCATAAATTAAACTCTCATTCATAGACTCCTTTTTCAGCAACTCATTCTCTTTCTCTTTCAAATATTCATACACTATTGGTCCTATGCAATACACTGCATTAGTTGGTGTGGATTAGGAAACAAAATCTGGATTCTTTTTGAAATCACTTAAAGATGGAAAGTCAATCTCACAAATAGTTGGATGCTCCAATGGATCCTCATCAAACTTTGGAGGTAAATCCTCAACTTGTGGATCTAATTCTTTCTTCTCCTCCGTTTGCTGTTCCACATTGATGGGACCAATGATTTGTAATTTGGTCACAAAAGAATCATCAACGCACTTGGATTTTTTAGCAATATCTTCTGGATTCAAGGGAACCAAATTGATTTTTTGCCCATCCTTTGTAAAAGAATAGTTATTACGGTATACATCATACTTAGCACCCCTATCACACACCCATGGTCTTCCAAGTAATAAGTGGCAAGCATCCATCTTTGTTACATCACACCAAACAAGATCGTTATATATTTTGTCAATAGAAAAAGAAACTAGGCATTGACGAGTTACCTCTACGCCATCACCATTCTCAAATTCTATGCTGTAAGGATATGGATGATGCTTGGTTGACAAGCCAAGTTTAGAAACCATCTCTTCAGAAACAACATTAATATGACTCTCATTATCAATGATCACCGAACATACCTTACCATGTGAGGTACATCTAGTGCGGAAAAGAGATTCCTTTTTCTTTTCATCTTCTTGAACCCAACGTCCTCTTCTTTCTTGCATATAATCCATGAAATTACTCAACTGTGCTCTGATACCAAATTGATGTGATTCTTCGAGTTAACAAAGAACCAATCGACCAGGATCTTGTTCTTGAAGCGATTTGATGGGCAGATTCAAGAAACGGGCGTATCTCAAGTTATAGGCGTTGGATTAAAGTGATTCAAAAGCTATGTGAAAGATGACAAACTGAACTATAAAAATAACTATTGAATCGTTTAAATCAAGTAAGTATTGAGGCCGGCACGATGGAAAGAAAATTAAGGTTTTGGGTATGAACTAGAACGAATTTTAATCAAGAACCGCGTTCTTGAATGATCAAAACAAATAAAGTTCCTAAGTCACCACTTGAAATCAATTAACGTGATAAAGAAACACCACACGCTATTGAAAACAAGATAAAGACTATCACCACCTTGCTTGGAACCAAAAACAAGGATAAAGAACACCAAATAGAGAAAATAACTCTATTGCAAAATTTAGGTTTCTGCTCAAAACGTGAATAGTATATTTACAAGTCATGAGAACCCTTTATATAGGCCTAGGTTCTCTTCTTTTATGACTACAAATCCATATTCTACTCTAGAAAGGAAATAACTAAAAACAAGGAAAATAAAATCCCTATTCTACAAGGAAAAGAATAAAAAAAACTAGAATCCTACTAGAACTAGGATAAAAGTCCTACTAATGATAGGAAATTAAATCCTACTAAAATATAAATCAAGAAACAAGAAACCTATTTAGAAAAGGATTCAAGAAACAAGAATTGGAAATAATCTTCAAACTTGAGCTTCTTGGACTTTTCTTTTTCTTGAATTTCAATCTTGTGTTTCTTGATTTTCTTGGATTTCTTGATCTTCTTCATCTTTCATCATTCTCCCCTTGTTGAGAAAGACTCGTCCTCGAGTCTAAAGGCTCCATAAACGGTGAAAGATTAGCCAAAAAAAAATTGGGAACAACCCATACTTACCAGGCTCTAAGTTGCATTTTTCTAACTTTTCATAGAGCTTCATCATGTTCAAAGAAAACTTTGCATATGGCCGAACTAAATCCCACTTTCTTAGTGGTAACTTTATACCATGATTTCTCAAACATATCATCTTAAACTGATCTTCAATGTGTAAACCATGATCATAACTTATTTCCTTTTGATCTTCATAAATCTTGAACACTTCCGTGTCGATGTGGTATTTGCATGCAAAATCTGAGTTAGTGCCACAAAAACCTTTAAATAAATCAAATTCATGAACCTTTGGATCAGGGTTAGAGAATAAATCATGTCTTCTTATGAGCTCCTTGATGATTTTGATGCTCTCATATTTGACATGATTATAGCCATTAACCTCAATGAAATTGAGAGATATTAAATCCACACTTTCTTGCAAAGATTCAATCTTTTGAGGAATAATTCTTGCTCGAACTAGATCATAAATTAAACTCTCATTCATAGACTCCTTTTTCAGCAACTCATTCTCTTTCTCTTTCAAATATTCATACACTATTGGTCCTATGCAATACACTGCATTAGTTGGTGTGGATTAGGAAACAAAATCTGGATTCTTTTTGAAATCACTTAAAGATGGAAAGTCAATCTCACAAATAGTTGGATGCTCCAATGGATCCTCATCAAACTTTGGAGGTAAATCCTCAACTTGTGGATCTAATTCTTTCTTCTCCTCCGTTTGCTGTTCCACATTGATGGGACCAATGATTTGTAATTTGGTCACAAAAGAATCATCAACGCACTTGGATTTTTTAGCAATATCTTCTGGATTCAAGGGAACCAAATTGATTTTTTGCCCATCCTTTGTAAAAGAATAGTTATTACGGTATACATCATACTTAGCACCCCTATCACACACCCATGGTCTTCCAAGTAATAAGTGGCAAGCATCCATCTTTGTTACATCACACCAAACAAGATCGTTATATATTTTGTCAATAGAAAAAGAAACTAGGCATTGACGAGTTACCTCTACGCCATCACCATTCTCAAATTCTATGCTGTAAGGATATGGATGATGCTTGGTTGACAAGCCAAGTTTAGAAACCATCTCTTCAGAAACAACATTAATATGACTCTCATTATCAATGATCACCGAACATACCTTACCATGTGAGGTACATCTAGTGCGGAAAAGAGATTCCTTTTTCTTTTCATCTTCTTGAACCCAACGTCCTCTTCTTTCTTGCATATAATCCATGAAATTACTCAACTGTGCTCTGATACCAAATTGATGTGATTCTTCGAGTTAACAAAGAACCAATCGACCAGGATCTTGTTCTTGAAGCGATTTGATGGGCAGATTCAAGAAACGGGCGTATCTCAAGTTATAGGCGTTGGATTAAAGTGATTCAAAAGCTATGTGAAAGATGACAAACTGAACTATAAAAATAACTATTGAATCGTTTAAATCAAGTAAGTATTGAGGCCGGCACGATGGAAAGAAAATTAAGGTTTTGGGTATGAACTAGAACGAATTTTAATCAAGAACCGCGTTCTTGAATGATCAAAACAAATAAAGTTCCTAAGTCACCACTTGAAATCAATTAACGTGATAAAGAAACACCACACGCTATTGAAAACAAGATAAAGACTATCACCACCTTGCTTGGAACCAAAAACAAGGATAAAGAACACCAAATAGAGAAAATAACTCTATTGCAAAATTTAGGTTTCTGCTCAAAACGTGAATAGTATATTTACAAGTCATGAGAACCCTTTATATAGGCCTAGGTTCTCTTCTTTTATGACTACAAATCCATATTCTACTCTAGAAAGGAAATAACTAAAAACAAGGAAAATAAAATCCCTATTCTACAAGGAAAAGAATAAAAAAAACTAGAATCCTACTAGAACTAGGATAAAAGTCCTACTAATGATAGGAAATTAAATCCTACTAAAATATAAATCAAGAAACAAGAAACCTATTTAGAAAAGGATTCAAGAAACAAGAATTGGAAATAATCTTCAAACTTGAGCTTCTTGGACTTTTCTTTTTCTTGAATTTCAATCTTGTGTTTCTTGATTTTTTTGGATTTCTTGATCTTCTTCATCTTTCATCATACGATCTCGAGGGACTAAAATTACAATACTCTCTCAAAACAGCATGTTATTATAACATGTCTTCTGGTTATTATCATGTCTGTTGGACTAAAATGTTGTCGAAGTATCTAAAATCCATATCTGAATTCAGCTTCACAGAGCTCTGCAATAACGGTCATGCGGCAAAGGATTTCTCTGGTGTATTCCGCTACTATTACTCTGGAAAGGATGAGCAGTAATTGCCTCAGCTAAGGTATATCTGTTGGCCAGAGTTTCTGGTTTCTTAATTTAGAAGTCTGAAAAGCTTCATCCAAGGTTACCTGCTTGGTACGCTGCAGAAAAGATAGAACTCTGTATAGTGGTATTCTTAATCCTTTAATTCTTGCATTTCAACAATTCACTTTGTTGGAATCGTGTATTCATGAATAACAGTGAAGTTAGTGGACTGATGTTTATTTTACTCCAGTTTCAGGTTCTATCTGACAGCGTGTATAGGATCTTGTGATGTTCCATGAAGATCCCACTGATGGTGTTATGATATTAGATTAATAGCTGATATAAGGCTCTCTATAAGTGGAATAATCAGTGTTGGGAAAACTCTACTACCTTATGTTTAAATTTAAATTTTTGCTTAGATATTTTAGGTTGTCGAATATGTATTATGTAGATTTTATTTTGTGTTTTAGTGGCTATTTAAAGCTTTGTTAAAAAATAAAAGAGGAGATATTCTTATTCACAAGAATATAACAAAATTGGGGCAAGGGAGCCTTTTGAAGTTTTTTTTTTTTTAAGTAACGGGTACTAAATTTTAGGAAAAGAACTTAAAAGAACTTTTCTTTGCTAGACCTAAATAAACAAGAAATGGACATCTATAACATTATTATTCATAACAATCCCTCTTAATTATCCAGTAATAAATAATGTTCGTTAAAAGCTTACTAGGAAAATGCTAGTGAATCAAAATGAGTACACATATTGAATAATATGCACATATTGTCCTCTTTGGTTAGATAGACATCATGGATTTGTTTCTTGATCTATGCCATCATCAAGCTCAAAAGTGTGCATACCATGTGAACTTGTGATATGTCTTATAAAGTCTTTTACTTTCTTTCTCCGTTCCGATGTAGAAGCATGTCAGTCTTTCTCTTTGACCCACCCTCAGTCATAAGCGTCACACTAGCCGTCACATTAAACCTTATCAGGAAAATTCAATATGACAAATCTTGTTAAGGGAAAAGCCATATAATGCATATTTTATATTTATACCCAAGATGAAAACTTGATATCTCGGAGAAAATGCATTCTAATGTTGTATATCAACTTCTCAAATGTTGAGGTTGATACTGCTTTAATGAACAAATCCATCAAATTATTACTTAAATGTACTTGTTTATGCATAATTTTTTTTTGGTGAAATGTGTTTCGTTCTATTTTCTTTAAATATGTATTTTCCTCTCAATGGATCCATAAATGCAACATTGTCTTCATATAATGTTGTTGGAATCTCCTTTTTTAGAAGAAGAACATACATTTCCTGAATGGTTGAGTTACTGATCTCAGTAAAATACATTATCGATTTACTTCATAAAAGGCCATTATCTCTACATGATTTGAAAAAGTAGCACCTATAGTTTGGTTTGTTGATCGCCATGATATAGCAATATCCCCATATGTAAATAACTAGTCCGTCTGAGATCAGTGAATATTTTGCATCTATATAACCAATTAGTTGTGACCTGAATTCATTTGAATAAGCCAATCTCACATCAATGGCCCCTTAAAGGCATCTGTATATATTTATCATTCTATTGTTTTATATCGATTAAATCTTGCTAATAAGCTTACAGAAAAAGCTGCATCTGATCTAGTATTATTGACAAGATAAATGTCACGACCTGATTTCTTGTCAAGGCGTGGCAGGAACTCGATAACTTAACTTGGCCGAGTGAACCACTATCCTATATCTTTATGTTATATCATAACATGCATTCAACCCACATTTAAGAAAATAAATAAACTCTTAACTTATGATACATATAAAATAATTATTTGAATAATCAACAATATTATTTTAAAGCTGCAAATCTCCTGGAAGACATTATGCATGGTGGATATCCAACCCAAATTTCAAGTACGTATATGAAGCCTCTACTGGGAGTTCAGAACGAATTGCACAAGACATAGAATTCCTTTCTAATCCTCGAAACGAATGACCACAATTATAAATAAATATTACCTGTCTGGGTAAACTGAGAAAATTCATAGGCTAAAGCGGATCTGACCAATCAGAACTGCAATGAAGGGGAAATCTAGTCTACTGTTTGCTCACCTGTAAAACCCGTGCCTACATTGATATAGACCACCGTAGATTCCTACAAGAGAACGTCGGTACACCACAGTGGTACTCAATAAGTTTCAACAACCCCTCATGAAGTTGGAACGAGACTTTAAATAAAACATAAATGTAATATCATGAACTCAAGAATTAAATAATTTGAGAAAAAGAAGCTCATACAACATGGTTACTGAGTTTTTCTTAATTAGATATATAACTTCGTTCATTCATTCATTCATTCATTCTATTTTTAGTTTTTTAAGTAATTTTAGTCGACTGTAACTTTTTTGTGCCAAACTATGACGATTCAGTAACTATATATACGCTTACTCGTAATCTTTATATGATTACCATTCTTGATTTTCCTCACATAACAAGTTAGTAACTATTTGTACGATTACTCATAATCCTTTATACAATTATCATTTTTGGATTAGGATTTCTTTAAGCTTCAACTTCATGGTGATATCACAATCAGTTTCCACAAAATATTCATATGATATATAAGATTTAAAAATCGAAGCTTTACATGCTTCAAACAAGTGCAAAGAAACTTTAGATCTTAATTGAACTATCAATAATTGAGTATATGAGAACTAATCTTTACAGGTCAAAGGAATTTTTCTTTCATGAACAACATATGGGGCATTAATTCAATCAACGTTGCATAATGTGAAGTGTTGGTGATAATACAATTGAAAAATAAAATGAAGAAAATAAAGTATCTTCAGGCTAAGGCGCGAATATCTTGCTCTCTTTAAAAAGTTTCAAGTACACTGCAATAAAGATTTACTGGTCCAGCAGTAATCTTACTGACTAGTCCCCTCCAGGATACTACAGCCCGACAGTAGGGCTGGACATAAATATCTGTCACAACCCAGCTAGGGGCCGTGACGGGTACCCGGGGCTAGCCACCGAGCACCACTCGTTTTGCTACTCACCTTACCCATTTAATGCTCTTTTATCAATTCATGCTTAGGACATAAGAAGATCATCTTTTCATTTGAGAAAATAAAAATACTTTTATATACATAAGCCTCTCGGCCATCAAAATAATACATACATATACATAAAAGCCTCTCGTGAGACCATCTACCTACACTGCGCATCTATGAGCCTCTACTGACATACTATACATATAGGTGGAACAAGACTCCACTACGCCCAAAATATACATATACCAAGAGAATAATCATGAGCACCTCCGGACAATGGAGTGCTCGCAATCAGCTGACAGCTACTAAGAATCCGGACCAAGCTCACCTCTCTGTCTACCTGTGGGCATGAACACAGCGTCTAAAGAAAACGGACGTCAGTACGAATATTGTACTGAGTATGAGAGGCATGAACAATAATAATGCATCAAGGAAACAAGGGAGGCATCAAGTATGGAGCAACTGTACCTGACTGGGAATTACATGAAAAGTAATGCATGCTGACTTACTTTTAAGCTTATCATCATCTCATGTATGCATATCATATATATATATATATATATATATATATAAACTGCCCGACCATATAGGTGCGGTGTGATAATCAGTAACATTAGCCCGCGTCCAGGCCTCCCGCGTCCGGGGTACCATCTCATGCCGCCCACTAGTAGTGTCTGCCCATGCCAACTGGCTATGGTGTATCGTCTAAGCTGCCCGCTTTCGCAGTGACTGCCCGGCCAACTAGGCCCGGTGTAATATGATTATAATATGCTCATCATAAAATACTTATAATAATATGCTTATCAAAATATGCTTATCATCGTACATACATAAGGCCTCTAGAGTAACTATATTTCTATCGAGGTGACGTAAGGTCGTGAACCCTCGATTCCATTATGAACATTTATGAACATTCCGCCTCACCTTGAAGGGATTTGTACATAAGGTGAGTGTATACAAGGAACGACATCATTTACCTTATGAGAACGTCATATCATATTTCTTGACTTTCCGGAATATAGGAGGATCACGGAGAGGAAGAAAAATCATATCATGGGATTCATGCCATAGAAAGAAAGGACTAGCCTCACATACCTTTGGCGTTTAACTGAGCTATCGTTCACGTGCTCTCCTCCAATATCACGTCGCTACCTTCACGAGAGAATTCACATTAACGTTAGTTAATCGGTTATGAGAACGTATCGTTATTTCTAGGAAAAATTGGGCAGCATTTCCTTTGTTTCTACCACTTTTTCCCACGTTCTATTTCAACTCCTAACATTTACAACAACACTTCACAATATCGTATCAACAATCGTCATTCATAGAAGTTGAGCAAAATCCACCATTTCTCTTCATTTTTCCCACATTTATGGTTATAGTTCGTTATCGCGTTTTCTCATATATCGTGCTCACTTCCTGGTCTAAACATCGTTTACAACATATTCATAATCATGGGACATCAACATTTATGATTCCATTCCACTACCATTCAATTGTGACACTATTTATCCATTTAAGACCCATTTTTCATGCCTTTCTACAATTCAAGCATCTTGGCTTTCCAATACCTTAAACAACATGATAAAGTCATGAAACTTACCTTAGATGGTGGTGGAACAAGCCTAGAGTGGAGTTCTTCCTTTAGCTCTAAAACCCTACTTCACCTCTTTTGGAATTTCTTGATTTGGATGGACCTCACTTGAGTTTCACACACTTTGTTTCATGGATTTGGTGTTGTTGATCATTGATTTCCTTGTTATTCTTATGGTTGAAGTGCTTGGAGAATTTTCTAGAGAGTTCTTGAGTGGTGTAGATGAGAAATGAATTAAAATGAGCTTTAAGGTCCCTTTTTAATAACTCAAAATCTGATTTTTAATGAACAGCAATCGGGGTGTACAGTGGTCGTAAACCCCACTTTACGGGCCATGTACTGGTTTACGGTCCGTCCTCCACGGCCGTATTTAAGCATATCAGAAACAGAAAGGTTGGCTGAAGATTGTGGTAGTTTACGACTCAGTTACGGGCCGTATTTCAATTTACGGTCCGTATTCCAAGTCGTTTTTAACCATTTGACAGAAAGTTGAAATTTTTGAAAGGTTGGAGGACGATAGCAGTTTACGGTCCGTAAATCACTTTATGGGCCGTATTCCACTTTACGACCAACTGGGCTGAAATGAAATTTTGCGACTTATTTCCAAAGTTCATAAATAGTCATTCCCTACTTAGCAAAACATCACACACTCATGCCCTTCGTTGGTCTATTCATTGATGGCTCACGAAAAATTTCCGAGGTGTAATAATACCAAAAATCAAAAAACTGAACCGAACCGAACTGAAACTTCAACAAATCGAACCGAACCGAATTAGTTTGGTTCGGTGTTTGGTGTCCACCGTAAAAAAACCGAAACCGAAATAGCCGAACCGAAAAACCGAATGCGCACCGAAATTTAATACATTACCCAAAAAAATATTAAAATAGTTTAGGCCCATTAAGTTTAAAGCAAAAAAAACCCAATTGTAATAAGTCCTCTTTTGCATTTGTATCCCTAATTTTCCACTTCAATTGAGAAAATCAAATATCCTTAACAAAGAAAGGTAACTAGGATGTGTCTTTAGGATTAATGTATGTCATTTATGTGTTTTCTTATTTTTACGGTATGTATATAACATCTAGTAATCCTATATTATGATTATAGTTTTCTGTTCTTGTGTATCCTGTTTGTTTGATTTTGATTTCAATTTATCAATTTTATGTTTTATTGCTTTTGAGAATATGAATTAGTGTCAATGGAATCACTTATAATATTATATCAAAAAAACCGAATTGAAAAAATTGAAACCGAACCGAACTTTAAAAAACCGAAACCGAAAAAACCGAACAGAACTAGTTTGGTTCGGTGTTCAGTGTCCACCTTCAAAAAACCGAACCCGAAATAGCCAAACTGAAGTTTGATAAAACCGAACCGAAAAACCGAACGCCCACCCCTACCCGACAGTGTCGTACAACTTAAGAAACTCTGGACAAGATGTTGAGTCCAAAACTCCACTAAAAGAACACCTTCTTCAACTAAATAAAACTCTCTTTTTTCCTCATATTTTCAAGAATTCTCCAATATTTTTCCACACACCACAAGATAAGGATGACTTCTATTTAGAGGTGAAGAAAATCATCCTTAAAATGAATTGGATGAAAAATGGGAGAGTGGGATATTAAATTGGTGAGAATATGGGAGAGTAATGTATTAGAGGTTGCAAGGGAATGAAAGAAAGTAATTGGACACTTTCTTGACTCTAATGGCCATTAACGTAAATAAGAAATGCAGCAAAATGTGATATTGACAGGATGCACTTTAATACAATATTATTTAATATAAAATTCTCTAAAGGTCAAGAAATCCCCACTCATCTATATATAATATAAAGCTAGGCATAAACAAGGTGAGGTGGCACCTCTCTGGCCAGGTAAAGTATGAGCACTAGCGACCCGATGGGGTGCTTCAAAGGATGCCCATTCCTGAGTGGAAGTGGGAGAGGATTACCATGAATTTTGTCACGGGTCTTCCGAAGACCCTTGGCAATTTTGATTCTATTTGGGTGATAGTGGATCAGTTGACTAAGTCCGCTCACTTTGTTCCGGTTCAGGTTTCCTATACCGCGGAGATATTAGCCAAGATGTATATTCGGGATATTGCGAGATTACATGGGATCCCTATTTCGGTTGTATCTGATCGGGGTACTATCTTCACTTCCCGATTCTGGAGAGCCTTTCAGGAGGAATTGGGTACCCGATTAGACTTTAGTACAACTTTCCATCCCCAGACCGATGGCCAGTCCGAGCGGACCATTCAGGTGCTCGAGGACATGCTGAGAGCGTGTGTTATTGACTTTGGTGGTCATTGGGATCAGCACTTGCCCTTGGTAGAGTTTGCATACAATAACAGTTATCATTCGAGTATTGGTATGGCGCCTTTTGAGGCCTTATATGGTAGGAGGTGTAGATCTCTGATTGGTTGGTTCGATGGGTTTAAGGCTCGACCTAGGAGCACGGATCTATTGAGAGAGTCCCTTGATAGAGTGAGAGTTATTTAGGCCAGGCTCGTGGCAGCTCAGAGTCGGCAGAAGATGTATGCGGATCGGAAGGTCTGGGATTTGAAGTTTGCTATTGGTGACCAAGTTCTATTGAAGGTTTCACCCATGAAGGGTGTTATGAGGTTTGGTAAGAGGGGCAAGTTGAGCCCCAAGTATATTGGTCTGTTTGATATTGTGGATTGTTTTAGCGATATAGCTTATGAGTTAGCATTACCGCCAGGCTTGGCGGGAGTTCATCCCGCCTTTCACGTTTCGATGCTGAAGAAATACCATGCCGATGGTACCTACATTGTCTGTTGGGATTCTATATTGCTTGATGAGAATTTGACTTATGAGGAGGAGCCTATCGCGATCTTATATAGGCAGGTTCGAAAATTGAGGTCAAATGAGATTACTTCCATGAAGGTGCAATGGAAGCACCGTCCTATTGAGGAGGATACCTGGGAGACTGAGTCCGATATGCGTAGCCATTATCTCCAGTTGTTCACTGATTAAGGTATTTCCCTACTTTCCTTCTTTTCTTTGCTCGAGGACGAGCAACGGTTCAATTGGTATTTGATGTAATGACCCGTTTGGTTGTTATAGTTCTTTCGGCATTTTTTCCCATTCCCGAGCATTGATTAGCTCTCTTTTGACCCGAGGGGACCCTTGATATGCTTCCCGGGGTGCCTAGACCGAATTCGGGCAACTTTGGTGAAAATATAGGCTTAAAGTGAAAAATGGTTGACCTAAAGTTGACTTTGGGCAAACAGACCTTTTCCAAAATTCCGTCGATTCCGAGAGGTCCGGATGGTCGTTTAGAACCTGTATGAGTAATTGGTTCAGTTCCCAATGCATTCGGATGCATTTCCGGACTTGGAATGGAAAATTGGAATTAAGGTATCGGGGGTTGACTCGGCCAACGAGGCCTCCGTTGGAAATTTTGAGACCACGAGCGCGTTTGCAACGTATTTTTGTGTGGGTCTGTGTGTTTGGTTTGTGAGCAGATGGCCTCAGAAATGACACGGGATCTCGATTGAAGACTTAGAAAATTCGGGGATTTATGGTGTCTGGTGCCCGCAATGGTGGCAGCAGAGCCGCCCCAGCGGCACCGCTGTGGCGGTGTCATTACCGCTGGGGTGGCCATGTGTAATTTTGGCCGCACTGCTGTGGCGGCATCCCAGTCGCCGTAGCGGGGCCGCCGCAGCGGTATCTCTACCGCCGTGGCGGTGACAGGCAGTTAAATTTCATTAAATGTGTCTAAAATAAGTTCTAGACCCTTATTATTTCTCATCTCGATATTTGAGCATGGAGAAACTGTTCTTGGAGATACTTTGAAGAAATTCTTGGAGGTAAAACTTGCCTAATCCTTTACTCTTCCTTAATCACAATCATCTTAGATTTCCCCCTTCCCTTTAACAATCCCTTAGAGATGGAATTTGAGAGAGGGTCTTGGAAGAACATTTCCCTAGATTATTAATGATACATTGATGATGGTTATGCTAAAACTTGATGAACCTAAGCTTATTAATCACGTATCTTCCACTTTTAACGTTGAATTTCGGATTTGGAGATTTAGGGTTTATACGCAATTTGGGGGTTTTTGCTTGAAATCGGATTTAGGCCAATCCTTGAGTTAAATCAAGAATTGGTGGCTGTTTTATGATCACTTAGTACTTAATTTGGTATTTTTCCCCTGAATTTCCTGTTATGCCCTTGTGGGCCCGTTTTCCCAAATTCTAGGGTTAAAGTTGACCTGATTGATACCATAGTAATATTAGTATCATTCTTTATGATTTCTAATATAGAATTCGATTATGCTTAGACTACTTTGGTTCTGAGCTTCAGAGGAAGGGCAAGGCAAAAGAGTGACTTATTGGTGTTGCGGTTCGGCAGTCCAAGTACGTTATGGTTTACCTTTAGTGAGCCTTCATATAGTGAATCACATATTTAGATTATAATATCGGAGACAGCATATGAACCTTTGGGTATGAAGTTGGGATGCATATTGCCTTAGGTTGGGCCCTGATGTGTGTTGGGACTAGCCACCCCATTATATGTGCTTGATTGTTCAATTGTGTTGGATTGATGCCATGTGTAGTTGGTAAATATAGATTTCTATCTTGTCGACTTGATTTGGATAGAATGGACATACCCCTGGTTGGTATTTTTCCTTAGATATATTGTTGGCGTACCCACTGTTGGTACTGGACTTATTGATATATGTTGGCATACCCACTGTTGATATTGTGATGTGATACTTGTTGGCGTACCTCATCGTGGTACTTATGATATTGAACTTGATTGATTTGCATATGCATTGCACGCATTCTCTCATAGTCATGCATGGCCAATACTCGGTGATGATTCGATATCATTGATTTGAGCGAAACTGATATTTGATAAACTCTTTTACTTGAGTGATTGTAAAAAGGCCGATGTCCGAAGATCCATTCCGGAATCATTGATTATATGAAACTGATAATTTGATGAACTCTTTTACTTGAGTGATTGTGAGAAAGCCGATGTCCGAGGTTCAATTCCGGAATCGTTAATTGTGTGAAACTGATATTTGACAGACTCTTTTACTTGAGTGACTCTGAAATGGCCGATGTCCGATGATATTCCGGCATTGTTGTTGCATGGCTGATTTCGATGTTATCCCGGAATCGTTGTTAGTGCATGACCTCCGCGGGTCCCCCAGGGTGGTGCCGGTGAGACTCCCCTTGTGAACAATTAGCCAGGGTCCCATCTGTCTGTTGGGCAAAGATCCAGGACGGGTGGAACTTAGACTTCCTAAGTCACGCTGGGTTGTGCTACCGAGACGTCGATATTTCCGTTCGGAGTTCATGTGTACACCTCATTTGCATGGCATGGCATCACATCCATACCATTATTGCACTGTATTGCATCATGACTTGATTGAGATATTTGGTGATTAATTTGTGATGATTGGATTGTGATGTTTGATTTGGATCGGATATACTCAGACTTGACATATTTGGGTTTAGATGCTTACATAGGTGATGACGGATACTTGGTTTTAATTATATCGTCTCATGCTTGATTGGTTTATTTGCTTATCTGCTTTATCTTCTGAATTGTGTTAACTAGACTTAGTCGGCCGATGATGCCTACCAGTACTGTTGATTGTACTGACCTGCACTTGTTACATTCTTTTATGAATGCAGAGTACCAGGATGGATCTACTTCTGTGACCCGTGGCTAATCGACACTTCAGCTTCCTCTCGAGTTTCCAGGGTGAGCATGGCGTCCGCTGACCTTGAAGACCTTCCTATCATATGTCTTACTTTTACTTCAGAGACATATACATTATGTATTAGTGTTCCAGACTGTATTATTCCTCTTAGATGCTCTTGTTCAGACTAGACCCTGGGGGTATTTACTGTCTTCCGCACTTTTACTACTACCCATATATATATATATATATATATATATCGTGAGGCGTACGTATTTATTGATTTACGCTACTTAACTTTCTTCAATTTATGTATTAGTTCATTGTTGGGATAAGGGTTCGCTTACCGAGGTAGGAAGGTAAGTGCCCACACGACTTAAGCAAAATAAGTAGTGACAAGTTGGTATCAGAGCCCTAGGTTACCCGATCTTTAGTACAAGAGCGTGTCTAGTAGAGTCTCGCGGATCGGTACGATGAGCTCCGTACTTATCTGCTGGAGGCTATAGGACATTTAGGAAATCTCACCTTTCTTCTTTCCGTCGTGCGGCTTTATTCAAATTGGTATCTGGAAAGATCAAATCAGTATCTGACTCTTATCTCTTCTCTCACAGATGGTGAGGATTCACGACACACCAGCATGGAGGATGTACATGAGGTTGACCCCACCGATTTTTACTGGCGCCTCAGGCGAGGATGCCTACAAGTTCATCGTGATCATGCATGAGCTACTCCATGCAGCAGGGATTACAGATACCCTCGAAGTTAGGTATGTTACCCTTCGACTCAGCAGTGGCGCGAGGGCATGGTGGAGAGGCTATCTTGCCAGCAAGCTAGCAGGTGCGCGACCACTTACTTAGGAGCAGTTCTATGGGTTGTTCCTGGAGAGGTATGTGCTCCGTTCGCGGAGAGACGAGCGTCAGCGTCAGTTTCTCGATCTTCGTCAGGAGGGCATGCCAGTTGCTACCTAGACGACCCATTGATTTGCGGCTAAATGCATCAGCTACTACATTCGCCTTTCCAGGGTGGTATAAAATACTCACATCATAATCTTTCAATAGTTCTAACTACGGCCTCTGCCGAAGATTCAACTCCTTCTGTTTGAAAATATATTAGAGATTCTTGTGATCTGTATAAATATCAACATGAACGCCGTACAAAGTGTCTCCACATCTTTAGTGCATGAATAACTGCAGCCAATTCGAGGTCATGAGTTGGATAATTCTTCTCATGTTTTCGCAACTGTCTGGAAGCATAGGCAATGACTTTACCGTGCTGCATCAACACACAACCTAACCCAACACCAGAGGCATCACAATACACAACATAACCGTCTGGTCCTTCTGGAAGTGTCAGGACTGGGGCTGAAGTTAATTTATCCTTCAATTCCTGGAAACTGCGTTCACAAGCATCAGTCTACTGGAATTTTGCTGATTTCTGAGTTAACTTCGTCAATGGTGCTAAAATAGAGGAAAACTCTTCCACAAATCTTCTATAGTAACCTGCCAATCCTAGAAAGCTACGGACTTCTGTAGGTGTTGTAGGCCTCGGCAAAGTCTTCACAGCCTCAATCTTTTGAACATCTACTCGAATGCCATCAGCTGAGATAATATGGCCTAGAAAAGTCACATAATTTATCCAAAACTCGCATTTTGAGAATTTTGCATACAATTTTCGAGTCCGGATAATTCCAAGGACAATACGCAAGTTGTCTGCATCCTCCGTTTCTGACCGAGAATATACCAAGATATCATCGATGAACACGATCATGAATAGGTCTAGAAAGGGCCTGAATACATTATTCATCAGATTCATAAATACCGCCGGAGCATTAGTCAACCCAAATGACATCACCCGAAATTCATAGTGGCCATATCTCATTCTGAAAGCTGTCTTGGGAATATCTTCTTCTCTAACTCTCACTTGGTGATACCCCGATCTTAGATCAATTTTGGAAAACCATTTGACACCTTGTAATTGGTCAAACAAATCATCGATCCTTGGAAGCGGATATCTGTTCTTTATTGTCACCTTGTTCAGCTGCCTATAGTCAATGCACATCCGTAGGGAACTATCTTTCTTTCTCACAAATAGGACAGGTGCTCCCCACGGTGATGAACTGGGCCTAATGAATCCTTTCTCAAGCAAATCTTTCAATTGTGCCTTTAGCTCTTTCAACTCAGCAGGAGCCATTCGGTAAGGAGGAATAGATATAGGCTTGGTGTTTGGCAACACATCACTCGCAAAATTAATCTCCCTTTCTGGAGGAAGGCCTGGAAGTTCATCTGGAAATACATCCGAAAATTCATTTACTACCGGGATGGATTGAAAAGTCGGCGGTTTTGCTTCAGTATCATGAACTCGAACTAGATGATAAATATAGCCTTTCGCGACCATCTTCCTTGCCTTGAGGTAGGAAATAAACGTACCTCTTGGAGACGCTGTATTACCTTTCCATTCAATTACGGGTTCTCTTGAGAATTGGAATCGAACTATTTCCATTCTACAATCCACATTGGCATAACAAGAAGCCAACCAATCCATGCCCATAATCACATCAAAATCTAACATTTCCAGCTCAATTAAATCAGCAATAGTCTGACGATTACATACCACCACCACACAATTCTTGTATACTTGTCTAGCTATTACGAGATTACTGACCGGAGTAGATACTTCAAAAGGTTTAATTGATTCGGGTTTCACCCCAATGCGACCAGCAATATAAGAAGTAATATAAGACAATGTAGAACTCAGATCTATCAATGCATAAACGTCATGAGAGAATATAGATAGTATACCTGTAACCACATCCGGGGAGGACTCAAGATCCTGACGTCCGGCTAGAGCATAAATACGGGGCTGGGTGCCACCTGAACGGGATGCTACCCCTATGCCTCTACTACGGTCTGCCGAAACCTGGGGAGTCTGCCCTACGGGGCACACAGATGAAGATGAACCGGCTACTGATCCTGTGGGCTGAACCTCACCTCTATCATGCCTCGAGGGATAATCACGCATCACGTGCCCAGTCTGTCCATAAACATAACAAACATCTGAACCTTGGCGACATGGGCCGAATGTAACTTTCTGCACTGACTACATCGTGGAATCGGTGGTCTCCTCTGACTAGGATCACCTCCAAACTGGGAACCTGAGACCCTCGAACTCTGACCCAGACTAGAATAAATAGGGCGATCAAATCTCCTACCCGCGAACCGAGGAGGTGCACTAGTCGCGGACTAGCCTGAATATCTGGAATACTATTGCTAACCCCCTCTATACTCACCACTAGTAGATCTAGCCCTCTTACTCTGCCCTCCATTAATATCACGCTCACCCCTTTGTAGATGTTGCTGCTCTTTTAAGTTCTGGGCATGGGCCTGAATACGAGAAATATCCATCCCCTCTTGCAATGAAGCTGTCAAGCAATCTCTGAACAAATGCGGCCCTAAGCCACTCACAAACCTGTGTACTCTATCTCCCATATCGGCTACCATAGTGGGGGCATACCAGGCCAATGAAACCTGTCAGCTTGGGCCCTTCGAACCTCGGGTGGCAAATAGTGACGAAGGGAAGGAGTCCGGAACCAAAATGCTCCCAAAAAAACCACTTTGAACCAAAATACCCCAACAATAAAAAAAATGTTACAAAACTACCTTTAGCGCAGTAATTTACTGCGCTAAAGCAGTTCACGGAGATGGAGCCGTTAACTGCTTTACCGCAGTATTTTTCTGCGTTATAGAAGCTGTTAAAAAACAATTAGCCAACTTTATTTTTTGAAACACTTAGTGTTTTTTTTCATACTTTGACCAATGATTAGTCGTGTGTCAAGACTCCGAAAAGTCAATATTTTATATAGAACCTGATATTTTTTTCTGCGTACAATAATGTAGGCTCAATACATCAAGGATACGTAAACGTTCGGATCGTCATTTTAGGGGTTGAAAAGGTGCCCGAAGTAAGTTTTGTTTGTAAACTTTAGGTTTAAGTGTTCTATATACGTAGACGTCCATTTTTGTTTGAAGACTTGTTGTCATTAGCTTAAAGTTTTTTATTTTTAGGGTTTAGATTTAAGTGTGTTATTTTTTAAAGCGTAACTTTATTTCGAATATACGTGGTTTTTTGCGCTCGGACGTCCCATTTACGCGATTTTTTTTTGCAACATATTCGAAAGAAAGTTACGCATTAAAAAATAACACACTTAAGGAACTTAGTGTTTTTTTCCATAAAAAGATCGCAACATCTTATTTTAATAAATCTTTTCTTTGCAGCGCTTAGTGTTTTTTTCATACTTTGACCAACGATTAGTCGTGTGTCATGACTCCGAAACGTCAATATTTTATATAGAACCTTATTTTTTTTTGCGTACTATAATGTAGGCTCAATACATCAAGGATAAGTAAACGTTCGGATCGTCGTTTTTGGGGTTGAAAAGGTACACGAAGTAAGTTTTGTTTAAGTTTTAAGTGTTTTATTTTTTAAGGTTTTGATTTAAGCGTGTTATTTTTTAATCAAGACATAACTTTATTTTGCAAATAAATATAATTCTAAAAAATATAGGGAGAAAAACTAGTTGTAAAGTGGTCAAACTTTAGATGGTCATAACTTTGCGCTCGGATGTCCATTTTATGCATTTGTTTTTGAACTTGTGTATGTTTTCGAGATCTATGCGGACAAACTACCGGTTTGGCCGAGCCAATTTTTTAAAAAATACCTTTTATCCCATTCAATTTCAATTTCCCCCTAAATTGGCTTGAAATTTTAAATTTTATTTACTTATAAGATGATGATACGCAATAGATTTCAACGTAAAAATCCCGGGGTAATGTAGCTGTGAATGTAAATTTCACTTCTGCGGTTTCAATTTTTGAAAATAAAGCTGACTAATTTTCTCGACATATAAAGTTCACTAAAATAACCTTACAGTCAAACACTAAGTTTTTTCAAACAAAACTTACTTCGGGCACCTTTTCAACCCCTAAAACGACGATCCGAACGTTTACGTATCCTTGATGTATTGAGCCTACATTATAGTACGCAAAAAAAATGAAGTCAGGTTCTATATAAAATATTGACTTTTCGGAGTCTTGACACACGACTAATCGTTGGTCAAAGTATGAAAAAACACACTAAGTGTTGCAAAGAAACAATTTGCTAATTTTTTTTAGTGCTCGCTATTTTACTGCGCTATACAAAAAAAAATATATTCTTTAGCGTAGTAAAATACTGCTCTAAAGCAGTTAAAAACCTTTTGGCAACAACTTTATTTTCAATAAATCTAAACCCTAAAAATAAAAAACCTTAAGCTAATGACAACAAGTCGTCAAACAAAAATGGAGGCCTATGTATATAGAACACTTAAACCTAAAGTTTACAAATAAAACTTACTTCGGACACCTTTTCAACCCCTAAAATGACGATCCGAACGTTTACGTATCCTTGATGTATTGAGCCTACATTATTGTACGCACAAAAAAATATCAGGTTCTATATAAAATATTGACTTTTCGGAGTCTTGACACACGACTAATCGTTGGTCAAAGTATGAAAAAAACACTAAGTGTTGCAAAAAAAAAAAATTTGCCAATTTTTTTTTTAGTGCTCGCTATTTTACTGCGCTATACAAAAAAAAAAAAAACTTTAGCGTAGTAAAATATTGCGCTAAAGCAGTTAAAAACCTTTTGGCAACGACTTTATTTTCAATAAATCTAAACCCTAAAAATAAAAAACCTTAAGCTAATGACAACAAGTCTTCAAACAAAAATGGACGTCTATGTATATAGAACACTTAAACCTAAAAGTTTACAAATAAAACTTACTTCGGGCACCTTTTCAACCCCTAAAATGACGATCCGAACGTTTACGTATCCTTGATGTATTGAACCTACATTATTGTACGCACAAAAAAATATCAGGTTCTATATAAAATATTGACGTTTCGGAGTCTTGACACATGACTAATCATTGGTCAAAGTATGGAAAAAAACACTAAGTGTTGCAAAAAATAAAGTTGGCCAATTGTTTTTTTTTTTTGGTACTGTTTCTATAACGCAGTATTTTACTGCGTTATAGAATTTTTTTTAACAGCTTCTATAACGCAGTAAAATACTGCGGTAAAGCAGTTAACAGCTTCGTCTCCGTGAACTGCTTTACTGCGCTAAAGGTAGTTTTGTAACATTTTTTTTTGTTGGGGTATTTTGGTTCAAAGTGGTTTTTTTGGGGGCATTTTGGTTCCGGACTCCGAAGGGAAGTATCTACAAATTCCTGCCAAACTGGGGGAGGTGCATTTTCCTTCCTCGAAGATATCCAATTATTATACCATAAGATCGCTACATCCCGGAGTCTATAAGATGCCAGCTCCACTGACTCGGTATCCGAAGCATGGATAATCCTCAACGTTCTCAACATTTCATCTATAAAACCTTGCTGGTCTTCATCCGGCTTCGACCCAAAAAATTTCGGAGGATTTAAACTCATGAAATCCCAGACCCTGGCACTAGTGGCTCTATCACTGGGACCCGCACTTTGCCGTTGAGCCTGAGCGGCAACCAACTGGGTCAATAGCTGAATGGCCTCGGTCATCTGTTGACCCCGAAGCACCCGGTGGAGGAACTGGAGGCATAGGAGCCAGAGCTGAAGCCCCTCCTTGTTCCTCTAGGATAGGCGGAGTGTGAGAAGTATTGGATGGAGCCTCATTATGGGATTCACCTTCTTCTACATTCATTGACGGCTCCCTTTCCATCCGCCTTTCTGTCGTAGCTTTGCCCTTCTGGGCGGCTATGACTTTTCTCTTTTCCGGCATCGCTGAAATCATAACACACAATTAGGGAGGAGAAAATCTTATAACATGGCTCTATGGCACGATCTAATAATAAGAAGAATGGTCGTTTTTCCTAAATGCCCCGCAGCCTCCTGTTTATAAGTGTGGTGCGCTTCACACCCATAAGCAAGACTCTGCTGGACACGGCTCGTAGACACACCCTAGGACGGAACTGCTCTGATACCACTTTTGTCACGACCCGACTAAGGGCCATGACGAGTACCTGGAGCCTACTACCGAGCACCACTCATTACGCTAGTCATCATACTCATCCTAGACAAATATAATCTAAAAGGCAATTCATAAATATACATAAGCCCTCACGGCAGCAAAAATGATATATAAAAATATACACTGATGTATCTATGAGACAGCTGCTACCCACGCATCCGTATCTACAAGCCTCTACTAGAGTACTGAGACATAAGGACGGGACAGGACCCCGTCATGACTAATTATATATACAAATAATATATATAAAAAATGGCACCTCCGTAATAGTGGAGTGCTCCAGTAAGTCTGCTGAGTAGCTCCTATAAATCTGGGCCATCTCCCTGCCTACCTGTGGGCATGAACACAGCGTCCAAAAGAAAAGAACGTCAGTACGAAAAATGCACTGAGTATGTAAGGCATGAATAATACTAGCATAATAAAGAAATAATGAAACATGAGGTGAAGGTATAACCTGCTTAGCTTTTAAAGGGAAACACATGTTATGCATATCAAATATGTTACATCCGGCATTTTTGCATATTCAAAAAAATTCGAGATAACTTGGCTTGTAATGAATGAGGCCATATTTGGACCTTACTTGGTATGAATGTGTCGGCTAAGAATACATTGGTGTGGAATTACGAAAGGAGGCCAAGGGCAAAATTGGAATTTTAGAAACTTGTTCCATGAATTATAATAGTTAACCTACAATTTGGGCTCACAAAATCATAAGAAAATAAGGCCCAATCAAGGGAGGCCCAACCGGCCAAGATGGCCTTTGGCCCAAGTCCATTAATTAGTCATGTGACTAATTATATTAAGGGGATAAGCTCCTAAGAAACTTCAAGAGAAAACAAGAACAAACAAGAGAAAAAGAAAGAGAGCAATTCGGCTAGAGAGAGAAAGGAAAGGAAAGGAAAAAAAATAATTTCTTGGAGCTAAATCCTTGGTTCAAAAATTCATTTCTTGTGGGATTACTACTAAGCTCAAGATTCTCTTCAAGGTGATATAATTATCTTGGCAAGGAAGCAACCTTAACCCCAAGTGGAAAGTCTTGGAAAAGGTAAGGATTTCATGCTTTTGTTATGTTATGGAAGATGTATGTGTGATGTAGTGTGTGGGAATGAATGAAAAGTATGAAAATTTTGTGTGTTAGGGGTGTGTGTATGTTGGCCGTGTGTGTGTTAAGATGTGTAGATAATATGAGTTGAATTTTTATGTTATAATCTAGTTGTGGTTATGGTAGAATTTGTATTGGAAATGAAAGTTGAATGAATTAGGGGAAGTTGGAAAAATATAGAATATGGCCGTGTGGTACTATGTTAATGAGGGAAGATGAATTAATTTTTTTTTAGCATGTTAATTGTGTTATTGTGAAGTGAATGGAAGAATAATGGTTCTTGTTGTCATGGAAAATAGTTGTTAAGTTGTTGTAGGAAATTTTGTAACTTGATAGTAGTTTATGTAAATATGGAAATGGAAGTGCTAAGGTGCAAATTATGATTGTTATTAATTGTCACGACCCGACTAGGGGGCCACGACGAGCACCCGGTGCTACCCCACCCGGGCACCCCCTTATCATGCATATCATAACATCTAGGTGAACCATAATTCATTTCATGCATTTTAAATCATTAATCAAGCTAGTCCCATTGGACGACCATCATCAATTAACATATCATGGGCATCTATGCCATGTCAAATATACAAGGCCGACGAGGCCAACAAAAGATATACAAAACATAGGCCGACATGGCCAAACATCTCTACCCACATACACATGACTACGAGCCTCTAAGAGTATGACATATCATGAGCGGGACAGGACCCCGCTATGCCCATAATTATATACACAAAAGAATGAGTACCCAAAAGATATGGCTCCGAAGGAAATGGAGCTCTCTATGAAATCTTCAAATAGGCAGCTATGGGTTAAGTCTGTCTCCCTGTGCACCTGCGGGCATGACGCAGCGTCCACAAACAAAAGAACGTCAGTACGAAGAATGTACTGAGTATGTAAAGCATGATTAACATTGATATACAACACAATGAACAATATATGGAATAGCATAGGAGGGGAGACAATAATATCATCATCATCATGTCGCTTACTTACTCACATCGTCATTCGTGCCCCATAATAAAACTCGTACCATACTTGTGCTCGTATTAGTATACATGTCCTTATTCGTATTCTTATACATAGTCTCATCACATTCTTTTACATAATATATACATACATAGTCATTTCGTATACATGGCATTTACATAGCGTACCCGACCTCATTGGATCAGTATTTCATATACATACTTGGCCAACCAAGGCTCAATGTTACTCATACCTGGCCCTACCAAGGCTTCAGGGTTATCCGCACCATCTGCAGATGTGTGCGCGCGTTTCGTAATCGTATACATATTCTATACATATTCATACACATATATTCTACCCGGCGTTATAAGCTCGGGGTTTCATTATAGCCCTTCATAGGCACGTATGAGTATAACAGCCCGTAGGCACCTTTAGCATCATTATTATCACCATCATCATTACTATCATTATCGTTATTGTTACTTCTATATCGTAGTCTTACTCGTCACGTGAGGTGCGTAGCGCATTCGTAGTACCAATCAAGGATAGTGAGCTTATGAGCTCGGAATGTGAAACATTTGTAGTCAACATGCTCATATAGAGGGATTAGGAGTTTGGCCAAAGAACCATGCCTTATGAAAGAAGGGTTAGCCTTACATACCTCTTTGTCGAATTATTCTACACTTGCACGTACTCCTTCGATGCTCACGTTTCTACCTTCATTAAGGCCATACTATCATTAGTATCGATAACTAGTGCACGTGGCTAGAACTAGAGAAAATTGGACAGCATCTCCTTTATCTATACAACATTTGTCCATATCATAATTCAACCCCCAAACGTCAACAACACATTTATAATATCATTTCCATGGCCATTAATCATCTACATTATCCACATTCTCAATTCACTTCCATTTGTCTCTATTTATGGTCACAACACCCAACTTCGTTCATCCATATACAATGTCTATTTCCTGATCTTAACGTCATTTATAACACACTCATATCACAATACAACAACAATCATGATTCAATTCAAACTATGTCTCAAAAACGTCACTATTCATCACTCATGCCCTAGTGGACCATGTTTTCTACAATCCATGCATTTTAATTCTCCAATACCGTAAACATCATATAAAAATCATGAATCTTACCTTAGAAGTTGTAGGGACAAGCTTTTGTTGATAATACTCCACTTTGAGTAAAACCCTAGTTTTTCTCCATTTGGGTTTCTTGACTTTAGATGATCCTTGATGGGTTTCTACCTTGGATTTACTTGTTTAATGTGGTTGATGGATTAATACCCTTGAAAACTTGTACAAAAGTTGTAGAGAGATGTTTTAGAGAGAGAGAGGAAATGTGGAAATGATTTTCATGAACTTGGTCTTTATTTAATAAATCATCACTGAACTGTCGGGTTCCATTATACGGTCCATTATACGGTCCGTATAATGGTTATACGGTCCGTATAATAGACCGTGAAATGGGTCTGCCCAGCACCCCTTCACTGTGACTACTTGACGGTCCGTTATACGGTCCGTAAAACAGTTTTACGGTCCGTATAACTGACCGTAAAACGTTACCAGTGAGCAACCTTTCACTGTGACCATTCGACGGTTCGTTATACGGTCCGTATAAATTTTATACGGTCCGTATAACTGACCGTATAATTTCACCAGCAACCAACCTTCACTGTGATGGTTTTACGGTCCACTATACGGTCCGTATAACATTATACGGTCCGTATAATGAGCCGTAGAACTCATCAGTCACTGAACTTAGTTTCGCCACTTCGTTTGATCTCCGATCCTCATGGAACCTTCTTAACACTTGTTTAACACTTCAATACCAATCTAAGGGATGTTATAACTCTTTCCCAATATGCCCTTAAGTCATCCTTAACCCGATACTCGTATTTCGCTAGTTCATTCACTTGCGTACCAACGGAAGATATTTCGGAGGTGTAACATTCTCCCCTCCCTTAAGAACATTCGTCCTCGAATGTTGAGAACACCCGGGATTTTATAAAAATTTTGCCAGAGTTTCCCCTATAACATGGCACTAACAACCTGTCACAACAACCCATAATATCGATGCCACACAGGGCCACATCATAACAACATGAAAATTTTGGCCACACACGACCCAGAAGCATAAAAGGAAAACATCCATACCTTATGATTTTGACGTCTCATCTTGGACTTCTCCCAAGGGCTGAAATAAATGCGGGTACTTGGATTGCATATTTTCTTCCGCTTCCCATGTCATTTCCTCTCGATTATTATTTTTCCACAAAACTTTAACTGAGGCCACTTCTTTGTTTCTAAGTCTCCGTACTTGCCTATCTAATATGGCAATGGGTATTTCATCATAAGTTAACTTTTCTGTCACTTGAATATCATTCACTGGGACGACCCTCGTAGGATCTCTAACACACTTCCGAAGCATCGAGACATGGAAAACCGGGTGAACTGACTCCAAGTCTGGAGGTAAGTCTAATTCATAGGCCACTTTGCCTATATTTCGCACAATTTCATAAGGCCCTATATACCGGGGACTAAGCTTCCCCTTTTTGCCAAATCTCATAACGCCCTTCATCGGCGACACTTTCAAAAACACCCAATCCTTAACTTGAAACTCTAAGTCCCTTCGACGATTATCCGCATAAGACTTTTGGCGACTTTGAGCCGCCAACAACCGATCTTGTATGAGCTTGACTTTCTCTATGCCTTGTTGGACCAAATCGGGCCCCATTAACTTGGCCTCTCCCGTTTCAAACCACCCAATCGGGGATCTACACTTTCACCCATATAAAGCTTCATATGGTGCCATTAGGATGCTGGAGTGATAACTATTATTGTAAGAAAACTCAATGAGTGGCAAATGGTCATCCCAATTTCCCCCAAAATCTATCATGCATGCCCGTAACATATCTTCAAGAGTCTGGATGGTGCGTTCAGCTTGCCCATCGGTCTGTGGGTGAAATGCCGTGCTAAGGCGCACTTGGGTCCCTAGACCCTCTTGAAAGGACTCCCAAAATTTGGCCGTAAACTGAGTTCCTCTATCGGCGATAATAGACACTGGGACACCATGGAGTCTCACTATTTCTTTAACATAAAGCCTTGCATAATCTTCTGCCACATAGGTCGTCCTGACCGGTATGAAATGAGCTGATTTAGTGAGTCTATCCACAATCACCCATATGGAATCATACTTGCGTCGAGAACGAGGTAGCCCTGTAATGAAATCCATATTAATCACTTCCCACTTCCAAGTTGGGATTTCTATATCTTGCAATAAGCCACCCGGCTTTTGGTGTTCTATTTTTACTTGTTGGCAATTGGGACATTGGGCTACAAACTCCGCTACATCTTTCTTCATCCCATTCCACCAATATATAGACTTAAGATCATGATACATCTTCGTCGTTCCAGGGTGAACGGAGTAACGGGAACAATGAGCCTCTCTCAAAATCTGGTGGCGTAAGTCTGCCACATCGGGGACACATAGCCTGCCTCGGCATCGGAGGGCTCCGTCTCCCGAAATATCAAATGGTGACCCCTCTTTCTGAGCGAGTGTATCTCTGTACTGCATTAGCCTGGAATCCTCACCTTGCCGCTCTTTTACTTCCGCTACTAGCGACGAAACTGCCGAATTCTGAATGGTAGCTCTGCTGCTACCTGAGTCCACTACTCGGACCCCTAGGCTGGCTAGCTGCTGAAGCTCACAGGTCATTTCTCTCTTTTCTTGTCGCACATCGCATAAGCTTCCCATAGACCTGCGGCTAAGAGCATCGGCCACAACATTTTCCTTTCCGGGGTGGTACAGGATTTCGACGTCATAGTCTTTTAGCAACTCTAGCCATCGTCGTTGCCGCAAATTTAACTCTTTCTGCTTGAAGATGTACTGGAGACTCTTATGATCTGTATAAATATCCACGTGGACACCATATAAGTTATGTCTCCATATCTTTAAAGCATGGACCACCGCGGCCAATTCTAAGTCATGGGTAGGATAATTCTGTTCATGTTTCCGTAATTGTCTAGAAGCATACGCGATCACCTTACCATTTTGCATCAATACACAGCCTAGCCCGACGCCTGAAGCATCACAATAAACAACATACCCTTCCACTCCCTCTGGAAGTGTCAAGACTGGGGCAGAAGTCAATCTGTCTTTCAACTTTTGGAAACTACGTTCACAAGCATCTGTCCATTGAAACTTAGCTGACTTCTGAGTCAACTCTATGAGCGGTGCAGAAATAGAAGAGAAACCCTCAACAAATCTTCTGTAATACCCGGCTAAGCCCAAAAAGCTACGAACCTCTGTAGGGGTTGTGGGCCTTGGCCAAGTTTTCACTGCCTCGATCTTTTGACTATCCACTCGAATACCATCAGCTGCAACAATATGGCCCAGGAATGATACCGAGTTCAGCCAAAACTCACATTTGGAGAATTTTGCAAACAATTCTCGAGCTCGAAGAACTCCAAGGACGGTTCGCAAATGCTTTGCATGCTCAGCCTCAGATCTAGAGTACACTAGGATATCATCGATGAATACAATCACGAATAGGTCCAGAAAAGGCCTGAATACATTGTTCATCAAGTCCATAAACACTGCCGGTGCATTAGTTAGCCCAAACGACATTACTCGGAACTCAAAATGGCCGTATCTTGTTCTGAAAGCTGTCTTAGGGACATCTTTCTCCCTAACTCTTACTTGGTGATACCCGGACCTCAAATCAATCTTTGAAAACCATTTGGCACCATGAAATTGATCAAATAAATCATCAATCCTCGGGAGGGGATACTTGTTCTTAATTGTCACTTTATTCAATTGTCGATAATCAATGCACATTCTCAAGGAGCCATCCTTCTTCCGGACGAACAATACGGGTGCTCCCCACGGGGATGAACTAGGCCGAATGAAGCCTTTTTCAAGCAAGTCTTTCAATTGCTCCTTCAACTCTTTCAACTCTGCGGGTGCCATCCTATAGGGAGGAATAGATATGGGATTAGTGTCTGGCAACACATCAATCGCAAAATATATCTCTCGCTCGGGAGGAAGGCCTGGAAGCTCTTCCGGGAACACATCCGGAAATTCGTTCACTACCGGAACTGATTGAAGAGTCGGCGACTCAGCTTCTACATCTTGAACTCGCACTAGGTGATAAATACACCCTTTAGTGATCATCTTCCTCGCTTTTAGATAGGAAATAAACCTACCCTTTGGTGACGCCGTATTCCCTTTCCATTCTAAGACTGGTTCGCCCGGGAACTGGAAACGAACCATCTTCGTTCTACAATCAACATTGGCGTAGCAAGAAGCCAACCAATCCATGCCCATAATAACATCAAGATCTACCATTTTTAGTTCATGCAAATCAGCTACTGTACGGCGGTCACATATCACAACTACGTAATCTCTATACACTCGGCTAGCTATCACCGATTCGCCAACGGGCGTAGACACCTCAAAAGGCTTAATAGACTCCGACTCAATCATAAATCGACCCGCAATATATGGAGTAACATAAGACAATGTGGAGCCCGGATCAATCAAAGCATATACATCATGAGAGAATACCGATAATATACCTGTGACCACATCAGGAGAAGACTCAAGATCTTGGCGTCCAGCCAAAGCATAAATACGGTGCTGAAGACCGCTGGAACTGGGAGCTCTGCCTCTACCTCTACCATGGCCAACCGGCGCATGTGAACCTGGCCCCATAGGGCGTGCAGATGCTGAGGACCCGGCTATCGACCCTGATGGCTGGGCCCTACCTCTACCCTGTACTGAGGGGCAATCACGCATAATGTGGCCTGGTCGACCACAAGAATAGCAAGCATCTGAACCTGATCGGCACTGACCCCAATGCAACTTCCCACACTGGGAACATCGTGGCACGGGTGGTCTAGACTGGCCTAAATCATCTCTATACTGAGGCCCTGAATAACTCGGGCTCGGCCCTGAATGAGCAGATCTATCCAATCTCTGGCCTGAAAACCGTGGGGGCGCACTGGTCATAGAGTAGCCTGCATGTCTAGGGGGATGCTGCCGGTGCCCACCTCTGGACTCACTCATCGGCCCCGAAGATCTAGCCCTCTTGCTATGTCCCCTATCCTGTTCACGTTTATTCCTCCGCTGCTGTAGGTGTTCCTCCAATTCCTGAGCATGCGCCTGAATACGTGCAATATCCATGCCATCCTGAAGAGATACAGTCAAGCATTTATCCATCAAATGTGGCCCTAGGCCCTTCACAAACCGGTGCACCCGATCGCCCATATCCGCTACCATGGCCGACGCATACCTAGCCAAGGAATTGAAGCAGAGACTATACTCTGTAGCACTCATGCTACCTTGCCTCAGATTCAAGAATTTATCGGCCCTAGCTCGCCGAACTTCTGGAGGCATGTAGTGACGGAGAAAAGCATCGACAAACTCTTGCCATACCGGCGGAGGTGCATTGGCTCCCCGCGAAGCCATCCAAACTGTGTACCACTGGATTGAGACATCCCTCAATCTGTATGATGCTAGCTCCACCGATTCGGTGTCTGAAGCATGTATCAATCAGAGCGTCCTTAGCATACCATCAACAAAGTCCTGGGGATCCTCCTCCAGTTTCGACCCAAAGAATTTCGGGGGTTTCAAAGCAATGAAGTCACGGGCCCTTGCGCTAACAGTCCTGTCACCTTGCCCTGCGCTTGGCCTCTGAGTCTGGGCCGCAACCAACTGAGTCAACAAATTAATGGCCTCTCTTACGTCTTGGCCGGAAGCATTCAGCGGAGGAGCTGGAGCTGGGGCTGAGGCTCCCACGTGCTCCTCAGTAATAGGTACTGTCAGGGAGGACTAAGATTGAGCCGCACTCTGGGACTCATCTTCCTCTACTACCGGTGGCGGTGCTCTTTCAGCCCGCTTTTCTGCCACCGTCTTGCCCCTTTGGGCTGCTGTAGCCTTTTTCTTTTTAGGCATCTCTGAAATACACAACACACGATTTAAGAACAAGAATTTCTTACATCATAGCTTTATCGCACGATTCTTATGAAGAAAGAAGGTCATATATTCCTAAGATGTCCGTAGCTTCTCGTTTATAAGTGTGGCGCGCAACACACCCATAACCAAGACTCTACTAGACACGGCTCGTAGACACATCCTAGGACTGAACTGCTCTGATACCACTTTTGTCACGACCCGACTAGGGGGCCACGACGAGCACCCGGTGCTACCCCACCCGGGCACCCCCTTATCATGCATATCATAACATCTAGGTGAACCATAATTCATTTCATGCATTTTAAATCATTAATCAAGCTAGTCCCATTGGACGACCATCATCAATTAACATATCATGGGCATCTATGCCATGTCAAATATACAAGGCCGACGAGGCCAATAAAAGATATACAAAACATAGGCCGACATGGCCAAACATCTCTACCCACATACACATGACTACGAGCCTCTAAGAGTATGACATATCATGAGCGGGACAGGACCCCGCTATGCCCATAATTATATACACAAAAGAATGAGTACCCAAAAGATATGGCTCCGAAGGAAATGGAGCTCTCTATGAAATCTTCAAATAGGCAGCTATGGGTCAAGTCTGTCTCCCTGTGCACCTGCGGGCATGACGCAGCGTCCACAAACAAAAGGACGTCAGTACGAAGAATGTACTGAGTATGTAAAGCATGATTAACATTGATATACAACATAATGAACAATATATGGAATAGCATAGGAGGGGAGACAATAATATCATCATCATCATGTCGCTTACTTACTCACATCGTCATTCGTGACCCATAATAAAACTCGTACCATACTTGTGCTCGTATTAGTATACATGTCCTTATTCGTATTCTTATACATAGTCTCATCACATTCTTTTACATAATATATACATACATAGACATTTCATATACATGGCGTTTACATAGCGTACCCGACATCATTGGATCAGTATTTCATATACATACTTGGCCAACCAAGGCTCAATGTTACTCATACCTGGCCCTACCAAGGCTTCAGGGTTATCCGTACCATCTGCAGATGTGTGCGCGCGTTTCGTAATCGTATACATATTCTATACATATTCATACACATATATTCTACCCGGCGTTATAAGCTCGGGGTTTCATTATAGCCCTTCATAGGCACGTATGAGTATAACAGCCCGTAGGCACCTTTAGCATCATTATTATCACCATCATCATTACTATCATTATCATTATTGTTACTTCTATATCGTAGTCTTACTCGTCACGTGAGGTGCGTAGCGCATTCGTAGTACCAATCAAGGATAGTGAGCTTATGAGCTCGGAATGTGAAACATTTGTAGTCAACATGCTCATATAGAGGGATTAGGAGTTTGGCCAAAGAACCATGCCTTATGAAAGAAGGGTTAGCCTTACATACCTCTTTGTCGAATTATTCTACACTTGCACGTACTCCTTCGATGCTCACGTTTCTACCTTCATTAAGGCCATAATATCATTAGTATCGATAACTAGTGCACGTGGCTAGAACTAGAGAAAATTGGACAGCATCTCCTTTATCTATACAACATTTGTCCATATCATAATTCAACCCCCAAACGTCAACAACACATTTATAATATCATTTCCATGGCCATTAATCATCTACATTATCCACATTCTCAATTCACTTCCATTTGTCCCTATTTATGGTCACAACACCCAACTTCGTTCATCCATGTAAAATGTCTATTTCCTGATCTTAACGTCATTTATAACACACTCATATCACAATACAACAACAATCATGATTCAATTCAAACTATGTCTCAAAAACGTCACTATTCATCACTCATGCCCTAGTGGACCATGTTTTCTACAATCCATGCATTTTAATTCTCCAATACCGTAAACATCATATAAAAATCATGAATCTTACCTTAGAAGTTGTAGGGACAAGCTTTTGTTGATAATACTCCACTTTGAGTAAAACCCTAGTTTTTCTCCATTTGGGTTTCTTGACTTTAGATGATCCTTGATGGGTTTCTACCTTGGATTTACTTGTTTAATGTGGTTGATGGATTAATACCCTTGAAAACTTGTACAAAAGTTGTAGAGAGATGTTTTAGAGAGAGAGAGGAAATGTGGAAATGATTTTCATGAACTTGGTCTTTATTTAATAAATCATCACTGAACTGTCGGGTTCCATTATACGGTCCATTATACGGTCCGTATAATGGTTATACGGTCCGTATAATAGACCGTGAAATGGGTCTGCCCAGCACCCCTTCACTGTGACTACTTGACGGTCCGTTATACGGTCCGTAAAACAGTTTTACGGTCCGTATAACTGACCGTAAAACGTTACCAGTGAGCAACCTTTCACTGTGACCATTCGACGGTTCGTTATACGGTCCGTATAAATTTTATACGGTCCGTATAACTGACCGTAAAATTTCACCAGCAACCAACCTTCACTGTGATGGTTTTACGGTCCACTATACGGTCCGTATAACATTATACGGTCCGTATAATGAGCCGTAGAACTCATCAGTCACTGAACATAGTATCGCCACTTCGTTTGATCTCCGATCCTCATGGAACCTTCTTAACACTTGTTTAACACTTCAATACCAATCTAAGGGACGTTATAACTCTTTCCCAAAATGCCCTTAAGTCATCCTTAACCCGATACTCGTATTTCGCTAGTTCATTCACTTGCGTACCAACGGAAGATTTTTCCGAGGTGTAACATTAATGAAATTGGAAGGCAAGAAGGTATTATGAATGTTTATGTTGAAAAGTGGGAAGTTTAGGTGAATTATGGTTTTGGTGGAAAGTTGAATATTTTTGTATATCCTATGAATATTTTGTAAAAATGGTATGGGATGCTCCCAAATTTGCATTGTAATGGTCGTGATTAATGATGAATATGAAAATAGTAAGATTGGTTTGGAAGTGTGAAGTCGGAATGAAAAATATTGTGTTATGTCGGAAACATGGCTAGTTATGCCATATTATGTGTTTTGTAGTACTTGTTGATGTTGTTGTTGAGTTGTTGTTGGTTGTTTTGAGCCGAGTTGTATTCTCGGGGTGTCGCATTTATAGGGGAACTGCTGCCGAAATTTCGGTAGGCAAGCATTGGTTAAGATTGAAATTTTAAGTCTCATGAATAGTAATTGGTAAATGTGACCATTTGCAGTTTTTGGACGAAACGGGAATTAAGATTGGACGAGCGTAAGGCACGACTAAGGTATGTAAAGTTCTCCCTTCATTCTTAGGCATGTTCTAAACGTAATAGGCTCGGTCGCGAGCCTTAGATATGACTCAGCCTCTCGAAATCCGAGATTGAAATTGGCCTCATTTCATTCAGTAAGATTAGATTAGTTTCCTTACAAATTGTCGTCAGAATGACTTAGGTGTATGAAACCTTCCCAAGTGAAGTCGAATGGTTCCAAAACTCTCATAAATAACTCTATAAGGTCTATGATTCATAACTTGATTTCACTACCTCGATTGACCCGAGGTGGGCCCGCAGATTCCGAGACCTCCTATTATTGCCTTATTTGTCTTATATCTATACAGTGCTTAAAAGAAACTTTGGATTATTGTTCCGTTTATCAAATAATAAATGTGAAGAATTTGTATTATACTTTGATACGTGCTATGATTCTAGAAATATGATTTGATATGATGAATCGTGCCATCCCCAAAAAGGGCATACATGTACTCTATGACTAACGTCCGACTTCTTTCAAATGGTTTGTCATTTGAACTGTTCCATTCGTTAAAGAACGACCATTCTGACTATCCTGTTGAACCCCATGGTATATTTGTTATGTACGAACAATCTCAGAAATTCTGCTTGACATAATCCGTCGCAAATTACGAAAGGTACATTCTATGATCTATTGTTTGGTTTGTCTAGTGAGTCCGGATTTATATGTATATGTTTCTGCACTACTCTGTTCGTGCAAGTTATAGTATGTCTTTTCACTGAGTCCGGGCCAGGACATGATCTCGTGCGCACTCCTTTGCATTACTCACCGAGTCCCTCGTACTTGCGGGCCGGGACACGTTATTTGTATATGTTTATGATATGATGATACGGGGATGGCGGCCAGGATGGCACATGATGATTATTCACCGAGACCCGCAGTAGAGGGCCGGGACACGTTATGTATACACAGTACATGATTTTGTTATACATGATTTCATCTACCGAGTCCCTTATCAGAGGGCCGGGACACGTTATATGTGTTTATATGATGTTATATGATTTGGCATGCATCACCTATGCTTTGACATTACCTTTCTGAGGTCTCGGATAAGGCATTCACCTTTTGCACCTCGGACTCTGACTATAGCTCCGTCTGTTTTATTTCTGGATCTCCGACTCCGAGTATGATTCTGCTATCTATATCTTTGTACCTCCGGCTCTGACTGTGGTTCTGACAGTTATAATTCTGTACTCCTGTTCTTGACTATGATTTTATTTGTTACATTTCCGCTTTACATACTCGGTACATTTTCCGTACTGACCCCCTGTTCTTCGGGGGCTTCGTTACATGCCCGCGGGTACAGACGCTCCTTTTGATACGCCACCAGCATAGGACACCCGATCCGTTACTTGAGAGTGCTCCTGTTGATCCGGAGCTTATATTTTGGTATATATCTTCCGTTGTTTTCATCTTCTGTACATATAGTCATTTGGGGTACGGCGGGGCCCTGTCCCGTCATATGATTCCGTTATGTCTGTTAGAGGCTTGTAGACATGTTTGTGGGTTGTGGATTGTCACAGTTCTGGTAGGTATGTGTGAGACTGCGATTTAAGTGAACCTGCTTGCTATGATCGCCTTAACGGCCTATGTATAAGTCTGTGTATGTATGTATTTTCGCGGGATGTATTCCATATCCCTATGAATCTGTGTATGTCTTATTTGATTAGTTGGTTAGTATGCTAACTCTGTCAGGTAGGTACGTATGGGTGCCCAGTTAGGACACCAGTCGCGGCCCACGGGGTTGGGTCGTGACAAAAGTGGTATCAGAGCGGTTTATCCTCGGAATGTCTACAGGCCGTGTCTAGTAGAGTCTTGTTTATCGGTGTGTTGTGCACCACATATATAAACAGGAGGCTACAGGACATATAGGGTGTTACCCTTTCTTTGGATCTTAGATCCTGCGTTAGAGCTGTGTTATCAGGATGTTTCTCTTTCTAACGAAATGTTATGTTTTCAGCGATGCCTCCAAAGAAGGCGACGGCCGCCCAGAAGGGCAAAGCGGTACCAGAGACCGGGGAGACTAGCCGGGCCCAGAGGGTTACCAGATCCAACCCCCAGACCATGCCCGATGTTGTGCCCCAGTCAGAGGGTTCTACTGTACCACTACCGGAGGGGCCGGAAGCAGCTCCACCCTTAGCCCCGGAGGCCCCAGCTCCCCAGCCAGAGACGGAGAACAGGACTTTGAGGGAGGCCGTGCAGCTGTTGACGACGATAGTGGCAGGACAGGCTCGCGGAGAGGTGATGATGACGATGACAGGCGCGATAGCCTGAGAGTCCGTGATTTTCTGACGTGCGGCCCCCAGAGTTTTTCGGGTTCAAGCCCGAGGAGGACCCCCATGATTTCATTAGGGGGATGAGGCGCTCATTGAGACTGGTCAGGGCTACGGAGACCGAGTCCGTGGAGCTAGCCTCTCACCGATTACGTGATGTGGTGGCAAATTGGTATGAGTCCTGGGAGCTATCCAGGGGTGAGGGTGCTCCCCCAGCTACCTGGGATGAATTTGTGGCCGCTTTCCTTCGCCACTTTCTCCCTCCGGAGCTGCGACGGGCGAAACTTGACAGGTTGTTGCAGCTAAAGCAAAGAGGCAGGAGTATCCGGGAGTATAATCTAGAGTTTGATTCCTTAGCCCGATATGCCCCTACTATCGTAGCCGCTATGGAGGACATAATGCACCGGTATGTGATGGGGCTGGATGATTACTTAGTTGATGCCTGTATGGCGATGGCGGCGCAGACAGACATGGACATCGCCCGATTGCAGGTTTATGCCCAAGGGATGGAGGACCGCCATCGAGCAGATCAGCCCAGCAGAGATCGTGATAGGAGGCCGCCCAAGAGGGCCAGATCTGCGGGATATTCCGGAGATTTCCGAGGCGGATGGTCTCAGCAGTCGTCTGGTAGGTCCCTTCCTCCGTCAGGCCGGGGTACGCAGTTCCCCGGCAGACGTTTTGATGGCGTAGGTCCGTCTAAAGCAGGCCGGAGTTCTAGGGCCTTGGATTTGCAGCAGAGTAGGGGGTTCAGTCAGACGAGGCTATCTATGTCTCAGTGTCCTCAGTGTGGCAGGTACCACCCAGGAGAATGTCATCTCGCCACCGGAGCTTGTTTCTCGTGCGGCCGCCAGGGCCACGTTATGAGGGAGTGCCCGTACCGGGGTGGTTCAGGTTCAGTCCAGCCTACTGGGTCAGTTGCCGGCTCATCTTCTCCTTCAGTAGCTACGCGCCCCACGGGGCGAGATATGCCGGCACCAGCGAGTCGTGGCAGAGGTCGTGGAGGAGCTTCCAGTTCCGGCGGACCATCACACCGCGTGTATGCTTTGACCGGCCGGCAGGACCCAGGAGCGTCCTCGAGCGCAGACCCAAGTATATTGTTAATCTTTTCTTGAGAAATATATGTATTGATGGATCTGTATTCTGTTATATTACGTGATTTTCTCTTTCTGGGCGTCAGTGGAAGTAAGGCAAAAATCCAAACCAATAGAGTCGTCTGAGATAGTTACACATACAGATGAAAAATGAATATCGAGAATTCGGTAGGGCGATATGGTCATTGCGCAGGTTAGATCGGGGTGGGACCCGCTACAAAATTTTTTTGAAAATTTATTAAGACTCCGACCTGCCCTAAATTATGTGATGAAGGTTGTGCGGGGCAGTTGACGCCGTTATATTAGCAATAACGCACCAAAACACATGAAAGTTTCGAAGTTAAGCGTGCTGGAACCAGAGCAATTCTGGGATGGGTGACCCCCTGGGAAGTATACCCGATTTTCGTAAATGTTGCTATAAAAGACAAATGGAAACCTTGGGGGTAACCCAACGGAAAAGAGAGTCTGTGAAGTAGCTAACACCCTTACAGGGGTCGCGCAGAGCGAAGCGGACCTATGGGTGAAAAGAAGAAAGCGCAATATCGCTCGGGAATTAGAACGAATTCGAATAGCGGTTGGAAACGTTTGTAAGTAAGATAGTAGCGGCGTATTATATGTGTGTGATTCTCACATGGTGACCCAAACTAACTAGGAAGTGAGTTCCAGCCACAAATGCTACAATACACGGAAAGCATTAATGAAAGTGATTTGACTCTGACCATTATTCTGTATGTCATACCTCTGTGCCTCTGATATTGACGAGGCTTTATCTATTACGCCTCTGTACTTTTGAATCTGATTATGCTCCTGTCTGATGTGTCCCTGTACGTCTGACTCTGAATATGCCTCTGTACGTCTGACTCTGAATATGCCTCTGTACGTCCGAGTCTAATTACAAATCTGTTTGATACATCTCTGTACGTCTAACTCTGGTCACGGATCTGTCTGACATACTCCCATACGTCTAATTTTGACTACGCATCTGTCCGCCATAGTTTCGTACGTTTGCCTTCGATTACGAATCTGTCCGATACGCTTCTATGCGTCCGATCCCAGTTATGAATCTGTTTGGTATGACGTGGGATTATGAAAATGTGGTAAGGAACCGAGGAGTGTGACAAGAAGTGATATTAATTATAATGGTTGAAAAGCTTTGAAGGGAAGGAAGAAGGGACATAACGTCCGTGAAAGAGCGAAAAGCATTCATCTGTTACTAGAATATAGTTCATGGCCCAGTGACGGTGTGGGATATGAGAAAATACGTTATGAAATCATATGAGTCAGTAATGTGAAGAATTACTCCATCATATTGGTGAAGAATCCATATCAGAAAGTCAACAAAGGATAATCATAAAAAGAACCCTCCCGAAGTAGTATGACGCCCCATGAGGTCAATTTAACATTCGAGGACGAATGTTTTAAAGGGGGGAGGATGTTACATCCGGCATTTTTGCATATTCAAAAAAATTCGAGATAACTTGGCTTGTAATGAATGAGGCCATATTTGGACCTTACTTGGTATGAATGTGTCGGCTAAGAATACATTGGTGTGGAATTACGAAAGGAGGCCAAGGGCAAAATTGGAATTTTGGAAACTTGTTCCATGAATTATAATAGTTAGCCTACAATTTGGGCTCACAAAATAATAAGAAAATAAGGCCCAATCAAGGGAGGCCCAACCGGCCAAGATGGCCTTTGGCCCAAGTCCATTAATTAGTCATGTGACTAATTATATTAAGGGGATAAGCTCCTAAGAAACTTCAAGAGAAAACAAGAACAAACAAGAGAAAAAGAAAGAGAGCAATTCGGCTAGAGAGAGAAAGGAAAGGAAAGGAAAAAAAAAATTCTTGGAGCTAAATCCTTGGTTCAAAAATTCATTTCTTGTGGGATTACTACTAAGCTCAAGATTCTTTTCAAGGCGATATAATTATCTTGGCAAGGAAGCAACCTTAACCCCAAGTGGAAAGTCTTGGAAAAGGTAAGGATTTCATGCTTTTGTTATGTTATGGAAGATGTATGTGTGATGTAGTGTGTGGGAATGAATGAAAAGTATGAAAAGTTTGTGTGTTAGGGGTGTGTGTATGTTGGTCGTGTGTGTGTTAAGATGTGTAGATAATATGAGTTGAATTTTTATGTTATAATCTAGTTGTGGTTATGGTGGAATTTGTATTGGAAATGAAAGTTGAATGAATTAGGGGAAGTTGGAAAAATATAGAATATGGCCGTGTGGTACTATGTTAATGAGGGAAGATGAATTAATTTTTTTTTTAGCATGTTAATTGTGTTATTGTGAAGTGAATGGAAGAATAATGGTTCTTGTTGTCATGGAAAATAGTTGTTAAGTTGTTGTAGGAAATTTTGTAACTTGATAGTAGTTTATGTAAATATGGAAATGGAAGTGCTAAGGTGCAAATTATGATTGTTATTAATGAAATTGGAAGGCAAGAAGGTATTATGAATGTTTATGTTGAAAAGTGGGAAGTTTAGGTGAATTATGGTTTTGGTGGAAAGTTGAATATTTTTGTATATCCTATGAATATTTTGTAAAAATGGTATGGGATGCTCCCAAATTTTCATTGTAATGGTCGTGATTAATGATGAATATGAAAATAGTAAGATTGGTTTGGAAGTGTGAAGTCGGAATGAAAAATATTGTGTTATGTCGGAAACATGGCTAGTTATGCCATATTATGTGTTTTGTAGTACTTGTTGATGTTGTTGTTGAGTTGTTGTTGGTTGTTTTGAGCCGAGTTGTATTCTCGGGGTGTCGCATTTATAGGGGAACTGCTGCCGAAATTTCGGTAGGCAAGCATTGGTTAAGATTGAAATTTTAAGTCTCATGAATAGTAATTGGTAAATGTGACCATTTGCAGTTTTTGGACGAAACGGGAATTAAGATTGGACGAGCGTAAGGCACGACTAAGGTATGTAAAGTTCTCCCTTCATTCTTAGGCATGTTCTAAACGTAATAGGCTCGGTCGGGAGCCTTAGATATGACTCAGCCTCTAGAAATCCGAGATTGAAATTGGCCTCATTTCATTCAGTAAGATTAGATTAGTTTCCTTACAAATTGTCGTCAGAATGACTTAGGTGTATGAAACCTTCCCAAGTGAAGTCGAATGGTTCCAAAACTCTCATAAATAACTCTATAAGGTCTATGATTCATAACTTGATTTCACTACCTCGATTGACCCGAGGTGGGCCCGCAGATTCCGAGACCTCCTATTATTGCCTTATTTGTCTTATATCTATACAGTGCTTAAAAGAAACTTTGGATTATTGTTCCGTTTATCAAATAATAAATGTGAAGAATCTGTATTATACTTTGATACGTGCTATGATTCTAGAAACATGATTTGATATGATGAATCGTGTCATCCCCAAAAAGGGCATACATGTACTCTATGACTAACGTCCGACTTCTTTCAAATGGTTTGTCATTTGAACTGTTCCATTCGTTAAAGAACGACCATTCTGACTATCCTGTTGAACCCCATGGTATATTTGTTATGTACGAACAATCTCAGAAATTCTGCTTGACATAATCCGTCGCAAATTACGAAAGGTACATTCTATGATCTATTGTTTGGTTTGTCTAGTGAGTCCGGATTTATATGTATATGTTTCTGCACTACTCTGTTCGTGCAAGTTATAGTATGTCTTTTCACTGAGCCCGGGCCAGGACATGATCTCGTGCGCACTCCTCTGCATTACTCACCGAGTCCCTCGTACTTGCGGGCCGGGACACGTTATTTGTATATGTTTGTGATATGATGATACGGGGATGGCGGCCAGGATGGCACATGATGATTATTCACCGAGACCCGCAGTAGAGGGCCGGGACACGTTATGTATACACAGTACATGATTTTGTTATACATGATTTCATCTACCGAGTCCCTTATCAGAGGGCCGGGGCACGTTATATGTGTTTATATGATGTTATATGATTTGGCATGCATCACCTATGCTTTGACATTACCTTTTTGAGGTCTCGGATAAGGCATTCACCTTTTGTACCTCGGACTCTGACTATAGCTCCGTCTGTTTTATTTCTGGATCTCCGACTCCGAGTATGATTCTGCTATCTATATCTTTGTACCTCCGGCTCTGACTGTGGTTCTGACAGTTATAATTCTGTACTCCTGTTCTTGACTATGATTTTATTTGTTACATTTCCGCTTTACATACTCGGTACATTTTCCGTACTGACCCCCTGTTCTTCGGGGGATGCGTTACATGCCCGCAGGTACAGACGCTCCTTTTGATACGCCACCAGCATAGGACACCCGATCCGTTACTTGAGAGTGCTCCTGTTGATCCGGAGCTTATATTTTGGTATATATCTTCCGTTGTTTTCATCTTCTGTACATATAGTCATTTGGGGTACGGCGGGGCCCTGTCCCGTCATATGATTCCGTTATGTCTGTTAGAGGCTTGTAGACATGTTTGTGGGTTGTGGATTGTCACAGTTCTGGTAGGTATGTGTGAGACTGCGATTTAAGTGACCCTGCTTGCTATGATCGCCTTAACGGCCTATGTATAAGTCTGTGTATGTATGTATTTTCGCGGGATGTATTCCATATCCGTATGAATCTGTGTATGTCTTATTTGATTAGTTGGTTAGTACGCTAACTCTGTCAGGTAGGTACGTATGGGTGCCTAGTTAGGACACCAGTCGCGGCCCACGGGGTTGGGTCGTGACAAAAGTGGTATCAGAGCGGTTTATCCTCGGAATGTCTACAGGCCGTGTCTAGTAGAGTCTTGTTTATCGGTGTGTTGTGCACCACATCTATAAACAGGAGGCTACAGGACATATAGGGTGTTACCCTTTCTTTGGATCTTAGATCCTGCGTTAGAGCTGTGTTATCAGGATGTTTCTCTTTCTAACGAAATGTTATGTTTTCAGCGATGCCTCCAAAGAAGGCGATGGCCGCCCAGAAGGGAAAAGCGGTGCCAGAGACCGGGGAGACTAGCCGGGCCCAGAGGGTTACCAGAGCCCACCCCCAGACCATGCCCGATGTTATGCCCCAGTCAGAGGGTTCTACTGTACCACTACCGGAGGGGCCGGAAGCAGCTCCACCCTTAGCCCCGGAGGCCCCAGCTCCCCAGCCAGAGACGAAGAACAGGACTTTGAGGGAGGCCGTGCAGCTGTTGACGACGATAGTGGCAGGACAGGCTCGCGGACGCGGGCGGAGAGGTGATGATCACGATGACAGGCGCGATAGCCTGAGAGTCCGTGATTTTCTGACGTGCGGCCCCCCCAGAGTTTTTCGGGTTCAAGCCCGAGGAGGACCCCCATGACTTCATTAGGGGGATGAGGCGCTCATTGAGACTGGTCAGGGCTACGGAGACCGAGTCCGTGGAGCTAGCCTCACACAGATTACGTGATGTGGCGGCAAATTGGTATGAGTCCTGGGAGCTATCCAGGGGTGAGGGTGCTCCCCCAGGTACCTGGGATGAATTTGTGGCCGCTTTCCTTCGCCACTTTCTCCCTCCGGAGCTGCGACGGGCGAAACTTGACAGGTTTTTGCAGCTAAAGCAAAGAGGCAGGAGTATCCGGGAGTATAATCTAGAGTTTGATTCCTTAGCCCGATATGCCCCTGCTATCGTAGCCGCTATGGAGGACAGAATGCACCGGTATGTGATGGGGCTGGATGATTACTTAGTTGATGCCTGTATGGCGATGGCGGCGCAGACAGACATGGACATCGCCCGATTGCAGGCTTATGCCCAAGGGATGGAGGACCGCCATCGAGCAGATCAGCCCAGCAGAGATCGTGATAGGAGGCCGCCCAAGAGGGCCAGATCTGCGGGATATTCCGGAGATTTCCGAGGCGGATGGTCTCAGCAGTCGTCTGGTAGGTCCCTTCCTCCGTCAGGCCGGGGTACGTAGTTGGCCGGCAGACGTTTTGATGGCGTAGGTCCGTCTAAAGCAGGCCAGAGTTCTAGGGCCTTGGATTTGCAGCAGAATAGGGGGTTCAGTTAGACGAGGCTATCTATGCCTCAGTGTCCTCAGTGTGGCAGGTACCACCCGGGAGAATGTCGTCTCGCCACCGGAGCTTGTTTCTCGTGCGGCCGTCAGGGCCACGTTATGAGGGAGTGCCCGTACCGGGGTGGTTCAGGTTCAGTCCAGCCTACTGGGTCTGTTGCCGGCTCATCTTCTCCTTCAGTAGCTACGCGCCCCACGAGGCGAGATATGCCGGCACCAGCGAGTCGTGGCAGAGGTCGTGGAGGAGCTTCCAGTTCCGGCGGACCATCACACCGCGTGTATGCTTTGACCGGCCGGCAGGACCCAGGAGCGTCCTCGAGCGCAGACCCAGGTATATTGTTAATCATTTCTTGAGAAATATATGTATTGATGGATCTGTATTCTGTTATATTACGTGATTTTCTCTTTCTGGGCGTCAGTGGAAGTAAGGCAAAAATCCAAACCAATAGAGTCGTCTGAGATAGTTACACATACAGATGAAAAATGAATATCGAGAATTCGGTAGGGCGATATGGTCATTGCGCAGGTTAGATCGGGGTGGGACCCGCTACAAAATTTTTTTGAAAATTTATTAAGACTCCGACCTGCCCTAAATTATGTGATGAAGGTTGTGCGGGGCAGTCGACGCCGTTATATTAGCAATAACGCACCAAAACACATGAAAGTTTCGAAGTTAAGCGTGCTGGAACCAGAGCAATTCTGGGATGGGTGACCCCCTGGGAAGTATACCCGATTTTCGTAAATGTTGCTATAAAAGACAAATGGAAACCTTGGGGGTAACCCAACGGAAAAGAGAGTCTGTGAAGTAGCTAACACCCTTACAGGGGTCGCGCAGAGCGAAGCGGACCTATGGGTGAAAAGAATAAAGCGCAATATCGCTCGGGAATTAGGACGAATTCGAATAGCGGTTGGAAACGTTTGTAAGTAAGATAGTAGCGGCGTATTATATGTGTGTGATTCTCACATGGTGACCCAAACTAACTAGGAAGTGAGTTCCAGCCACAAATGCTACAATACACGGAAAGCATTAATGAAAGTGATTTGACTCTGACCATTATTCTGTATGTCATACCTCTGTGCCTCTGATATTGACGAGGCTCTATCTATTACGCCTCTGTACTTTTGAATCTGATTATGCTCCTGTCTGATGTGTCCCTGTACGTCTGACTCTGAATATGCCTCTGTACGTCCGAGTCTGATTACAAATCTGTTTGATACATCTCTGTACGTCTAACTCTGGTCACGGATCTGTCTGACATACTCCCATACGTCTAATTTTGACTACGCATCTGTCCGCCATAGTTTCGTACGTTTGCCTCCGATTACGAATCTGTCCGATACGCTTCCATGCGTCCGATCCCAGTTATGAATCTGTTTGGTATGACGTGGGATTATGAAAATGTGGTAAGGAACCGAGGAGTGTGACAAGAAGTGATATTAATTATAATGGTTGAAAAGCTTTGAAGGGAAGGAAGAAGGGACATAACGTCCGTGAAAGAGCGAAAAGCATTCATCTGTTACTAGAATATAGTTCATGGCCCAGTGACGGTGTGGGATATGAGAAAATACGTTATGAAATCATATGAGTCAGTAATGTGAAGAATTACTCCATCATATTGGTGAAGAATCCATATCAGAAAGTCAACAAAGGATAATCATAAAAAGAACCCTCCCGAAGTAGTATGACGCCCCATGAGGTCAATTTAACATTCGAGGACGAATGTTTTAAAGGGGGGCAGGATGTTACATCCGGCATTTTTGCATATTCAAAAAAATTCGAGATAACTTGGCTTGTAATGAATGAGGCCATATTTGGACCTTACTTGGTATGAATGTGTCGGCTAAGAATACATTGGTGTGGAATTACGAAAGGAGGCCAAGGGCAAAATTGGAATTTTGGAAACTTGTTCCATGAATTATAATAGTTAGCCTACAATTTGGGCTCACAAAATAATAAGAAAATAAGGCCCAATCAAGGGAGGCCCAACCGGCCAAGATGGCCTTTGGCCCAAGTCCATTAATTAGTCATGTGACTAATTATATTAAGGGGATAAGCTCCTAAGAAACTTCAAGAGAAAACAAGAACAAACAAGAGAAAAAGAAAGAGAGCAATTCGGCTAGAGAGAGAAAGGAAAGGAAAAAAAAAATTCTTGGAGCTAAATCCTTGGTTCAAAAATTCATTTCTTGTGGGATTACTACTAAGCTCAAGATTCTCTTCAAGGTGATATAATTATCTTGGCAAGGACGCAACCTTAACCCCAAGTGGAAAGTCTGGTAGGTCCCTTCATCCGTCAGGCCAGGGTACGTAGTTCGCCGGCAGACGTTTTGATGGCGTAGGTCCGTCTAAAGCAGGCCAGAGTTCTAGGGCCTTGGATTTGCAGCAGAGTAGGGGATTCAGTCAGACGAGGCTATCTATGCCTCAGTGTCCTCAGTGTGGCAGGTACCACCCGGGAGAATGTCGTCTCGCCACCGGAGCTTGTTTCTCGTGCGGCCGTCAGGGCCACGTTATGAGGGATTGCCCGTACCGGGGTGGTTCAGGTTCAGTCCAGCCTACTGGGTCAGTTACCGGCTCATCTTCTCCTTCAGTAGCTACGCGCCTGTTATATCCCGCATTTTATGCAATTGGATAATTCAAGACAATCGCGGGAAGACGACAAGCAAGGCCCCATTTTATGATTTCTTGGCACATGAGTTGGTTATGAAAAATTTAGAAGTGAAGACAATGAGAATGGTTAAGAGCATAAAGGGGAATTCGCGACATGACTCGTGGAAATACGAAGGAAGACGTAGGGCAAATTGGAAGTCGGAAAAATTGTTTTCAAGAATTGCAAGAATTAGCCAAAAGACAAAGTGGGCTTGACATTTTTTTTAAGGGAAAATCATAAGCCCAACCGTCCATATTGATGGGCTAGGCCCAAAAATTGAATATATTGTGAAATAAATAAGATGAATAAGTCATATTTATCACCTTACTCTCTAGAACTTTCAAGAAAAGAAGAACAATAGAAAGGAAGGGCAAAAACCCCAAGGCATTCGGCCATAAGGAAAATTCCAAGAAACAAATTGTAAAATTCCTCCAAAAATTGTATTCAACTAATTAGAGGGTACACAACAAAGTGGAGTTGTTGTTGGAGCAAGGAAAGTTCAAAATCATACAAGTTGCCAAGAGTAGACAAGTGAAGAAGTTGAGGAAGAAAGGTGAGTTTCAATCTTGTTTATGGGTTCTATATGGTTTATATGTGTTGTAGTATGCTTAAATAGATGAAATCCATGAAGTAGAGGAATATAATATATAGCCGTGTGCATGTATATAGTTGTAGGGGTTATGTTTCAATTATTTTGCCTAGTAGTTGGTTGTTGTTGTTGTGAATACTATATTGAGATGTGGAAAATGAAAGTTGAATGAATTTGGAAAAATTGTGGTATACATGCATGTTGGCCGTGTGTTGTAAGTGTGTGTATGACCGTGCATGTGTGTGTAAGGTGTGGCCGTGAGCTTGTGGTAGGGTATGGAAGGGAATGAGTCAATTTTATGTAGCGTATTGGTTGTGGTTATGTTGCGGGTTCTGTGTTGTTAATGAATGCATAATGACTCTAGTGAAGTTGTTGTAATTAGGGACTTGTTTAGGAGCTATGTGAATGGAACGGGATGTCTCTTTGTATGTATGAATGACAATAACGTTAGTATGGTGTTATCGGAATGTATATTATGAGGTTGATATTGTATTCATTGAAGTTGTAAAGTTTTGAGGGAGGTAGCAAATCGATATTATGTGCCTTGATTGGAATATGTGAAGCGCTAGTGTAATTGTCGAATTATGTTAACCGTTTGGCCGGGTTTGAATTCCCGGGTTGTGTTTGATGAGAATTTGACGAAATTGAATGTTGAGGATGGTATATTTACAGAGGAAATGCTGCCGAAATTTCGGTAGCAAAGTGCTTCCTTAAGATTCTAACTCAAAATGTACTAATGAAAGTTTTGGTAAAAATGACCAATTCGCAGATTTCGACGAGATTGTGATGTGAATTTGGAGTAGCTAAAGGAGCGGAAAGAGGTATGTAAGGCTTCGCCCTTCTTTCTATGGCATGTCTTAGATATAATGAGTCGGGCACGAGCCTCGGGGACAACCCGGTTCCCCGGAATCCGTACCTAAAGTTTTCAACTTTTCGTTCAATTGAATTGAAGTAGAAAGTGTGCAAAATGATGAAAAGACCTCCTAGACCCCTATAACTTGCCTAAGTGGGACCCGATTACCCTAAGACTCATACAAGTAACTCTATGACACGTAATATGGGTAAATTGTATACGCTACCTCGTCCGGCCCGAGGTGGGCCCGATACTCTCGGATTTTCCTATAGTCTTGGTTAACGTACTTGAAGTGAATCTAAAGGGGGCCTTTGATCCCGATTCCGTCACCAAGTAATAAGTGCTATGACTACCCCAACGGGAGTGCCCCTATGATGATAATGATAATGACAATGTCGGGCAAGAGAATGTAGCTATGATAAATACGACCGGAACGACCCTATGACTAAGCCAAGTACCTTATGTAAACATTAAATTGATAAACTAATTTTCTAAATCGTATTTATACCTTCTAGTTATAATCTTATTTTCTAAGATTCCAAAACCTATGACTGTCACCTAAAATGCCTGCGATTTCATTTTTGGTTACTGTAACACTATTCTCCGTTAATAATCTCACTTTAAAATACTTGTTCCTTCTAGGTGAGACAAAGCTATCACTAGCATTTCGTACTGTAATCGGAGGTTACCGACCTTACGTCACTCCGATGGATACATGATTTTCCTTGGCTCTCTTGTGTGCTTATAGGATATATGTATATAAAGCGAGTGAACGTGTATGGATATGTATGTATATTAGATAAAGAAATTGTATATGAGACATGTATATGCATAAAAGAGGAGTAAGCGTATATGTATGTGTATATGGGGAAAAAGGGAAGGGCCACTGCTATATCACCACCTGATTCAGCTGGATTCCATCCTGGACGCGGGATGCCCGGACGCGGGATATGGGATGAGCCGTACGCGGCGTCTGTATATATATATATATAATGTGTGATACATGTGTGATGTAATATGTTGGGTTATCGTTGGGGAGGGGATTGGGGGAGCCGATTGTATTCGGCGTCTGTAAATGTAAGCAAAAGATACCGTTACTGAAACGTACTGTTTTATTTCTGTACACGAGAATAAGTAAGATGAAAATGTTGAGTCCTATGCCTATGAAAAGAAACGTTTCAAGGATGGAAAGGCAAGTCTACATGACAGCCGGCCCGAAAAGGGGCCTCCCTACTTACAGGTTACGTTCTTGCCTCGTTATACGCGCTATGACTCTGTGATATTATTATTGATCGTACTTTATGTTACTGCTTGAACTGTTTTCCATGCCTTACATACTCGGTACATTATTCGTACTGACGTCCCTTCTTGTGGACGCTGTGTTTCATGCCGCGCAGGTCAGCAGGTATACGGACCAGATTCCTAGTGCCCTATCAGCAGCATTCGACAGCGCTCCAGTTGTTCCGGAGCCTTATTTCACCGGTACTATTTTGTGTATGTATTTTCGGGCACGACAGTACTCGGCCCTTTCTCTGTATAAATGTACTATGTCTAGAGGCTCGTAGACAGATATACACAGTCAGCTATGTGCAGTTTAATGTATTGTATTCTGAATGGCTCGCGTTCCGGTGTAACGCGATACTAGAAAGCGTACTGCTAATGTTAACGTTTAGAAAAAAAATATGGCACTGTTTATACAGGATAGCTAAGGGGTGCTCGGTACAAGTATCGGGTACCCGTCACGGCCCCTAGTCGGGTCGTGACAGAAGTGGTATCAGAGCAGTTCGGTCCTAGGGTTTGTCTACGAGCCGTGTCCAGTAGAGTCTTGTCTATGGGTGTGTAGCGCGCCACACTTATAGACGGGAGGCTACAGGGCATTTAGGAAATGTGACCTTCTTTGTATTCTGAAATCGTGCGATAGAGCTATGTTACCAGGCTTCCATGCTCCTTTTCTAAAACCGATGTTATGGTTTCAGTAATGCCGCCGAAGAGAAAGGCTACGACGGCCGAGAAAGCCAAGGGGGTGGCGGCCCGCAGAGTTGAACAGGAGCTAGACGAAGAAGAATCTCACAATGAAGCTCCCCCTCAGACTGTTCCTGCACCCCCTGCACCGGCAGAGCAGGGAAGAGCTCCAGCTCCAGCCCCCGCACCTCCAGTTCCACCGCCAGCAGCTCTGGGCCAGCAGATGGCAGAGGCCATCCAGTTATTGACCCAGCTAGTCGCCGCACAAGCTCAGCGGCAAGATGTGGACATAGGCGGCAGGGCGGTAAGCGCAAGGGCCCGAGACTTTATTACCCTGAAGCCGCCAGAGTTCTATGGATCGAAACCAGAGGAGGACCCGCAGGGTTTTATAGACGAGATGCTGAGGACTCTGAGGATCATACATGCTTCGGATACGGAGTCCGTAGAGTTGGCTTCATACAGGCTGCGGGATGTGGCAGTTCTGTGGTACGGTAACTGGATATCATCGAGGGGAGCAAATGCACCCCCTCCGGTTTGGCAGGAGTTCACTGAGGCTTTCCTACGACATTTCCTACCGCCAGAGGTTCGACGGGCTCGAGCCGATATGTTCTTGAACCTGAGACAGGGAAATATGAGCGTTCGAGAATACAGTCTTCGTTTCAACTCGCTAGCCAGGTATGCCCCCGCCCTGATAGCTGATAGGGGAGACCATGTGCACCGGTTTGTAAGTGGGCTAGGGCCACATTTGGTTAAGGAGTGTTTGACGGCCTCACTCCAGGACGGGATGACTATTACCCGCATCCAGGCCCACGCCCAAAATCTGGAAGAGAAGTATCAGCCACGGACAGAGGAGAGCTATCCAGAAAGGGGTTCCAGAAAAAGAGGCAGATTTTCCAGGGCTAGAAGCGAGTATAGAGGGGGGCAAGCACAAGAGCAATCCAGGTATTCAGGCCAATCAGCGGCCAGTGCCCCACCTCGATTTGTGGATAGGGGATTTGATCGCCCTACTTATTCAGGACCAGGTCAGGGTGCCAGAGCTTCGGATTCCCAGTACAGAATTGATTCCGGCAGGACGGGGATTCCCCCACCACGATGTGCTCGGTGTGGCAAGCCACACTCTGGGCAGTGCTACTTAGACACCGGTGGTTGTTTTTCCTGTGGTCGGACTGACCATTTTGTACGTGATTGCCCGCTAAAGGATGGAGGAGGCCAAACTCAGCCAGCCGGATCAGCGATCGGTTCGACGTCGACCGTGCGCCCTCGTGGACAGACTTCTCAGGCTCCAGCAGGCCGCGGCCGAGGTAGGGGAGGAGCACCTAGTTCAGCCGGTCCTCCGCACCGCCTATATGCACTGACAGGACGACAGGACCCTGAGCCTTCCGCAGACGCGGCCACAGGTAATTTTTCAGTATTTTCTGTGATAGACGTGTGTTAATTAACTCAAATTTTATTTTTCCCTATACTGTCCTCTGTATTACTGAACACACTGAGAATTTGGACGAAAAATGGTCATACGCATAGGTAAAAAGGCGAATACGGGAAATTGCGAAGGTCAGAACCGTAAATGAAGGAAAAGACGTGTGACGCGGTCGTTTCGAAAACTGCCGAGACCTCAACTTGTTCCATATTATGTGACATAAGTAGTACGGGGAAGCGGAAGTAAAAATATTGACGCCGAGATATCGGAATGCATTAAAGTTCCAAGGTTAAGCGTGCTCAGGTGGGAGTAATTCCATGATGGGTGACCCCCTGGGAAATATGCTGAAAATTTCATAATTGAGGAAACAAGAGACGAGTGTAAAATTAGGCAGCCCAGAGTAAGTTGGGGTGTGGAAAGTGGTTAGAAACCCCATATCAGCCATATAGGCTGAGACGGATGAAGCTAACAGAAAAAGAAAAGCCATGACAACAGAAAGCCTTGGGAATGAAGGAGAAAAGTACAGGTGTCGCAGGGTGGGACCAATATTGAGTCCACACTGTCTAAGGCAAGGAATTGCTAATATGGCAACATACAGTAACATGTTTAGTGAGGGGATAGACGCAGCAGACGCCACAAGAAAGAAGCACGACTGTAAAGATCGCAAGTGGGCAACCTAAGCCTCTAAGGTGGACATGCTAAGCGACATAAGGTGTCTACAAAGGAGACCTCCCCGAAGTACTATACTGTGTTATGAGGCCAGTTTAACATTCGAGGACGAATGTTCTAAAGGGGGGGAGGATGTTATATCCCGCATTTTATGCAATTGGATAATTCAAGACAATCGCGGGAAGACGACAAGCAAGGCCCCATTTTATGATTTCTTGGCACATGAGTTGGTTATGAAAAATTTAGAAGTGAAGACAATGAGAATGGTTAAGAGCATAAAGGGGAATTCGCGACATGACTCGTGGAAATACGAAGGAAGACGTAGGGCAAATTGGAAGTCGGAAAAATTGTTTTCAAGAATTGCAAGAATTAGCCAAAAGACAAAGTGGGCTTGACATTTTTTTTAAGGGAAAATCATAAGCCCAACCGTCCATATTGATGGGCTAGGCCCAAAAATTGAATATATTGTGAAATAAATAAGATGAATAAGTCATATTTATCACCTTACTCTCTAGAACTTTCAAGAAAAGAAGAACAATAGAAAGGAAGGGCAAAAACCCCAAGGCATTCGGCCATAAGGAAAATTCCAAGAAACAAATTGTAAAATTCCTCCAAAAATTGTATTCAACTAATTAGAGGGTACACAACAAAGTGGAGTTGTTGTTGGAGCAAGGAAAGTTCAAAATCATACAAGTTGCCAAGAGTAGACAAGTGAAGAAGTTGAGGAAGAAAGGTGAGTTTCAATCTTGTTTATGGGTTCTATATGGTTTATATGTGTTGTAGTATGCTTAAATAGATGAAATCCATGAAGTAGAGGAATATAATATATAGCCGTGTGCATGTATATAGTTGTAGGGGTTATGTTTCAATTATTTTGCCTAGTAGTTGGTTGTTGTTGTTGTGAATACTATATTGAGATGTGGAAAATGAAAGTTGAATGAATTTGGAAAAATTGTGGTATACATGCATGTTGGCCGTGTGTTGTAAGTGTGTGTATGACCGTGCATGTGTGTGTAAGGTGTGGCCGTGAGCTTGTGGTAGGGTATGGAAGGGAATGAGTCAATTTTATGTAGCGTATTGGTTGTGGTTATGTTGCGGGTTCTGTGTTGTTAATGAATGCATAATGACTCTAGTGAAGTTGTTGTAATTAGGGACTTGTTTAGGAGCTATGTGAATGGAACGGGATGTCTCTTTGTATGTATGAATGACAATAACGTTAGTATGGTGTTATCGGAATGTATATTATGAGGTTGATATTGTATTCATTGAAGTTGTAAAGTTTTGAGGGAGGTAGCAAATCGATATTATGTGCCTTGATTGGAATATGTGAAGCGCTAGTGTAATTGTCGAATTATGTTAACCGTTTGGCCGGGTTTGAATTCCCGGGTTGTGTTTGATGAGAATTTGACGAAATTGAATGTTGAGGATGGTATATTTACAGAGGAAATGCTGCCGAAATTTCGGTAGCAAAGTGCTTCCTTAAGATTCTAACTCAAAATGTACTAATGAAAGTTTTGGTAAAAATGACCAATTCGCAGATTTCGACGAGATTGTGATGTGAATTTGGAGTAGCTAAAGGAGCGGAAAGAGGTATGTAAGGCTTCGCCCTTCTTTCTATGGCATGTCTTAGATATAATGAGTCGGGCACGAGCCTCGGGGACAACCCGGTTCCCCGGAATCCGTACCTAAAGTTTTCAACTTTTCGTTCAATTGAATTGAAGTAGAAAGTGTGCAAAATGATGAAAAGACCTCCTAGACCCCTATAACTTGCCTAAGTGGGACCCGATTACCCTAAGACTCATACAAGTAACTCTATGACACGTAATATGGGTAAATTGTATACGCTACCTCGTCCGGCCCGAGGTGGGCCCGATACTCTCGGATTTTCCTATAGTCTTGGTTAACGTACTTGAAGTGAATCTAAAGGGGGCCTTTGATCCCGATTCCGTCACCAAGTAATAAGTGCTATGACTACCCCAACGGGAGTGCCCCTATGATGATAATGATAATGACAATGTCGGGCAAGAGAATGTAGCTATGATAAATACGACCGGAACGACCCTATGACTAAGCCAAGTACCTTATGTAAACATTAAATTGATAAACTAATTTTCTAAATCGTATTTATACCTTCTAGTTATAATCTTATTTTCTAAGATTCCAAAACCTATGACTGTCACCTAAAATGCCTGCGATTTCATTTTTGGTTACTGTAACACTATTCTCCGTTAATAATCTCACTTTAAAATACTTGTTCCTTCTAGGTGAGACAAAGCTATCACTAGCATTTCGTACTGTAATCGGAGGTTACCGACCTTACGTCACTCCGATGGATACATGATTTTCCTTGGCTCTCTTGTGTGCTTATAGGATATATGTATATAAAGCGAGTGAACGTGTATGGATATGTATGTATATTAGATAAAGAAATTGTATATGAGACATGTATATGCATAAAAGAGGAGTAAGCGTATATGTATGTGTATATGGGGAAAAAGGGAAGGGCCACTGCTATATCACCACCTGATTCAGCTGGATTCCATCCTGGACGCGGGATGCCCGGACGCGGGATATGGGATGAGCCGTACGCGGCGTCTGTATATATATATATATAATGTGTGATACATGTGTGATGTAATATGTTGGGTTATCGTTGGGGAGGGGATTGGGGGAGCCGATTGTATTCGGCGTCTGTAAATGTAAGCAAAAGATACCGTTACTGAAACGTACTGTTTTATTTCTGTACACGAGAATAAGTAAGATGAAAATGTTGAGTCCTATGCCTATGAAAAGAAACGTTTCAAGGATGGAAAGGCAAGTCTACATGACAGCCGGCCCGAAAAGGGGCCTCCCTACTTACAGGTTACGTTCTTGCCTCGTTATACGCGCTATGACTCTGTGATATTATTATTGATCGTACTTTATGTTACTGCTTGAACTGTTTTCCATGCCTTACATACTCGGTACATTATTCGTACTGACGTCCCTTCTTGTGGACGCTGCGTTTCATGCCGCGCAGGTCAGCAGATATACGGACCAGATTCCTAGTGCCCTATCAGCAGCATTCGACAGCGCTCCAGTTGTTCCGGAGCCTTATTTCACCGGTACTATTTTGTGTATGTATTTTCGGGCACGACAGTACTCGGCCCTTTCTCTGTATAAATGTACTATGTCTAGAGGCTCGTAGACAGATATACACAGTCAGCTATGTGCAGTTTAATGTTGTTATGTCCCACGTTTTTGCATAATTGCAAATCGGGAAATAATGGTGACTCGGGTGTTAGAAGGACATAAATTAATTTTTGTGAATATGATTATGTTGGTTATGGAATCTTTAATGCTAAGACCTCGGGGAAGTCCGAGGACAAACTTGGAACTTCGGAAATTAGTTTCGGGAATTACAAAACGGGGCATTTTAGGAATTGGGCCAAAAAAAAAAAAATGACACAAAGTTAGGCCCAAAGGACTTGGGGTGGCCGGCCATATTCATGGCCCAAGCCCCTTGTTTAATGATCATGTGCTATGCACATGATCAATATTGTGGATATATACTAGGAGGACTTAACAAATTCTAGATCAAAAAAAATAAAAATCAAGAACTCACCACAAAAAGGGGTTTCGGCCGAGTGCAAAGGAGGAAAGAAAGAAAAGATTCCAAGCTTGTATGTGATCCAAAAATCTTGGCTTCCACATAATTAAGAAGTACTCAAGACGCTCTCCGACGTGGTATAATTGGTTTGGCACAAGGATTCCGTTTGCGACAAGTCGGAAAGTTAGTAAAAGGTAAGAATCTTGCCCCTCTAATGTTGTAGAATTGCTATGAATGTGTTAAGGATTGGAAGTAGACGAGAATCCCGTAATTTGGACATAAATGGAATCGTGTGGGTGTGTGTGTGTAGTGTGTATGGCCGTGAGCCATAGAGAGGGAAATTGGTTTGAATTGATCTTGTTTAAGTTGGTAGAATGTGTTGTTGTGGCCCTTATATCGTAAACGATTAATTGGTGAATGAGATTGGCGTTGAAAAAATGATTTTGAATATTATCGGAAAGTGTATACCTTCGGTATCTTTATGTATATCAATGTATATCTTGGGTGTTATAGACTTTAGATATGAATCTATATCGATGTTGATGAATTCGGAATGAAACGACGGGAGTTAGAATGTTCGTAGTGCATTTTAGATGTTTTGAAGAATTTGGGAAAATAATGGATTTTTATGCAATTTCGTGTATGGCATGGTTTGTAATTAGAATGGGATTATATAAGTTTGAATGTGGGAATGCATACAATTTTGTAGATATAGAATTGGAATTTTGAAAGTTTGAATGGAAGTTGCCAACTTTAGAAATCATGTAGAACTTTAAAGCTGGAATGGTTTGATTGTTGTTTGGTTTGGTTGTTGATGTGTGGGCTGTTGTGATTGGTTAATTTGAGCCGAGTTATGCCTCGGGGATGTTAGATTTATAGGGGAAATGCTGCCGAAATTTCGGTAGGCAATTATGGAGTTAAAGGCATTTTTGAGCCTAAGGATCTCATTTGGTAACTTTGACCATTTGCAGATTTTTGACGAAACGGGACGGGACTTTTGGAGGAGCTTACGACATCTGTGAGGTATGTGAAGCTTCCCAATTCTTTATTTGGCATATCTTAGGGTGTTAGTTGAATATGAGACCTTCCGGAGCATTTCTGCTCCTCGAAACCCGATCCACAGAAAAGTTACTATTCATTCAATTCGATTGAAGCCTAAAGGCTCCCTTTTGGCTAGAATGCCACTATTCGTCCGAAACCTATCGAAATGTGGTCGGGTAACCTAGAAATGATTATGTATGACCCTTGGCATATAAATGCTCGTAAAAATATGCTCGCCACCTCACTTCGACTCGAGGTGGGTCCGCTACCCCAAAATGCCCGATTTGCCCTTCGGGCCATCTTTGATAATAAAGTTGTAAATATTACTTCGGATCCTTGAGACATCTTCCTACGGGGTAGGTTTGGACAATTCGATACGCTAACCTATGTTTTGAATTATATGGACCATTTTGGAAACGTTTTGCGAAATGAAATTTTATGTCGACTAAGTATTCGACTATTTTGTAATATGATATGATTTATGAGTTTACCTTGTTTTGAAACACTATTTTGAAAGACGATTTGCATTTGTTTGCTCACGACTCCGCTCGTGCCTTATTATGACTTCGTTCACCGGTTCCCGGGCCGGTTTTGATTCGTGCGCCTTATGATAATTCGGCCGTATGCTGTGTTACGGTTCCCGAGGCTTCGCCATAGGGCCCGGTTCCGTTTGGAGTTATGCTGTGATATGGCTCGGGATGCGATACGCTCACCGATGATTATGATTATGTTCGGGGATGTACGGAGATTTGAAACCTTCTGGTGTTATGCTGTGTGTGGCGCCAGCGTCGGAGTGGCGACCACGTTCTTAAGCGTTTGCATGATTTTGTTTGCATAAAATACATGTATATTATTTCAATACAGATTTTGACATACCAGTTTGTACCCCACTTTGACATTTGATTTGCTTTCGGTTTTGATCTATAATTCTGTACTCCGTGCTTTACATACTCAGTACATATTTCGTACTGACCCCCTTTCTTCGGGGGCTGCGTTTTATGCCCGCAGGTGCAGACATCGGTGATCCTCCGCAGTAGGCTTCACTTCTTGCTATTCCGGAGTACTCTTATCCGATCCGGAGTCCACTTTTGGTACAGACTCTTTTGCTTTGTATATATTTGGTATATCGGACTATTTGGGTACGGCGGGGCCCTGTCTCGCCATATGTTTTGTTTTGAGTTCGTAGAGGCCTGTAGTCATATATGTGGGGCGAGGGTCCTATGTGTATGTTGTCTGATTTTGCTGTCGGGTCCTAAAGCGGTCCGTTTGATATGATGGCCCCAAATGGCCCTTTTGTATATATTTGTATTTTGACCGGCGATGTCTATTCCGCCGCTTTGTTTGAGTTTGATTTGATATGACCGCTTAAGACAGATTTTCGATATAAATTATGTTTGATATAACTTTTGAAAAAAAATTCTGAAATAAGTTTAGACTCGGAAATGAATATGCGATTTGGTCTGGGTACCCAGGTAGGGTGCCAGTCGCGGCCCACGGGGCTGGGTCGTGACAAATGTATTGTATTCTGAATGGCTCGCGTTCCGGTGTAACGCGATACTAGAAAGCGTACTGCTAATGTTAACGTTTAGAAAAAAAATATGGCACTGTTTATACAGGATAGCTAAGGGGTGCTCGGTACAAGTATCGGGTACCCGTCACGGCCCCTAGTCGGGTCGTGACAGAGCCCCACGGGGCGAGATATGCCGGCACCAGCGAGTCGTGGCAGAGGTCGTGGAGGAGCTTCCAGTTCCGGCGGACCATCACACCGCGTGTATGCTTTGACCGGCCGGCAGGACCCAAGAGCGTCCTCGAGCGCAGACCCAGGTATATTGTTAATCATTTCTTGAGAAATATATGTATTGATGGATCTGTATTCTGTTATATTACGTGATTTTCTCTTTCTGGGCGTCAGTGGAAGTAAGGCAAAAATCCAAACCAATAGAGTCGTCTGAGATAGTTACACATACAGATGAAAAATGAATATCGAGAATTCAGTAGGGCGATATGGTCATTGCGCAGGTTAGATCGGGGTGGGACCCGCTACGAAATTTTTTTGAAAATTTATTAAGACTCCGACCTGCCCTAAATTATGTGATGAAGGTTGTGCGGGGCAGTCGACGCCGTTATATTAGCAATAACGCACCAAAACACATGAAAGTTTTGAAGTTAAGCGTGCTGGAACCAGAGCAATTCTGGGATGGGTGACCCCCTGGGAAGTATACCCGATTTTCGTAAATGTTGCTATAAAAGACAAATGGAAACCTTGGGGGTAACCCAACGGAAAAGAGAGTCTGTGAAGTAGCTAACACCCTTACAGGGGTCGCGCAGAGCGAAGCGGACCTATGGGTGAAAAGAAGAAAGCGCAATATCGCTCGGGAATTAGGACGAATTCGAATAGCGGTTGGAAACGTTTGTAAGTAAGATAGTAGCGGCGTATTATATGTGTGTGATTCTCACATGGTGACCCAAACTAACTAGGAAGTGAGTTCCAGCCACAAATGCTACAATACACGGAAAGCATTAATGAAAGTGATTTGACTCTGACCATTATTCTGTATGTCATACCTCTGTGCCTCTGATATTGACGAGGCTCTATCTATTACGCCTCTGTACTTTTGAATCTGATTATGCTCCTGTCTGATGTGTCCCTGTACGTCTGACTCTGAATATGCCTCTGTACGTCTGAGTCTTATTACAAATCTGTTTGATACATCTCTGTACGTCTAACTCTGGTCACGGATCTGTCTGACATACTCCCATACGTCTAATTTTGACTACGCATCTGTCCGCCATAGTTTCGTACGTTTGCCTCCGATTACGAATCTGTCCGATACGCTTCTATGCGTCCGATCCCAGTTATGAATCTGTTTGGTATGACGTGGGATTATGAAAATGTGGTAAGGAACCGAGGAGTGTGACAAGAAGTGATATTAATTATAATGGTTGAAAAGCTTTGAAGGGAAGGAAGAAGGGACATAACGTCCGTGAAAGAGCGAAAAGCATTCATCTGTTACTAGAATATAGTTCATGGCCCAGTGACGGTGTGGGATATGAGAAAATACGTTATGATATCATATGAGTCAGTAATGTGAAGAATTACTCCATCATATTGGTGAAGAATCCATATCAGAAAGTCAACAAAGGATAATCATAAAAAGAACCCTCCCGAAGTAGTATGACGCCCCATGAGGTCAATTTAACATTGGAGGACGAATGTTTTAAAGGGGGGGAGGATGTTACATCCGACATTTTTGCATATTCAAAAAAATTCGAGATAACTTGGCATGTAATGAATGAGGCCATATTTGGACCTTACTTGGTATGAATGTGTCGGCTAAGAATACATTGGTGTGGAATTACGAAAGGAGACCAAGGGCAAAATTGGAATTTTGGAAACTTGTTCCATGAATTATAATAGTTAGCCTACAATTTGGGCTCACAAAATAATAAGAAAATAAGGCCCAATCAAGGGAGGCCCAACCGGCCAAGATGGCCTTTGGCCCAAGTACATCAATTAGTCATGTGACTAATTATAATAAGGGGATAAGCTCCTAAGAAACTTTAAGAGAAAACAAGAACAAACAAGTGAAAAAGAAAGAGAGCAATTCGGCTAGAGAGAGAGAGGAAAGGAAAGGAAAAAAAAAATTCTTGGCATTAAATCCTTGGTTCAAAAATTCATTTCTTGTGGGATTACTACTAAGCTCAAGATTCTCTTCAAGGTGATATAATTATTGTCACGACCCAACCCCGTAGGCCGTGACTAGTGCCCGATCTGGGCACCCAAACCCATCTATCAAATACATTCAAGTAAGTAGCAGAAGCCGACAAGGCTATACTTACAAATTTAAATAATTTCCAGAAAAATTTCGGCAGAGTCTCCTATGTTTTTTCAGACTATCCAGAATAACCCTGTACACAACAAACACCAACAAAGGCCACACAGGGCTAACAAAGCAACGTATAAAGATATGCGGACCGGCCGCCTCGGCCTATGGGATCGCCCAAACAACATATACACATAAGCATACAGACTGACCATAACCCACAGACATGTCCACAGACCTCTAAACTGACCGACAAAATCATATGACGGGACAGGGCCCCGCCATACCCAAATAGTCAGATATGGAGAAATATATACATGGCGAAAGATATATAGACCAAAAGTGGACTCCGAATCAAAGGAGTACTCCGAAATAGCAGAAGTGGAGCCTAAAGTGGTGGATCACCGGCGTCTGTACCTGCGGGCATGAAACGCAGCCCCCGAAGAAAGGGGGTCAGTACGAAAGATGTACTGAGTATGTAAAGCATAGGGTACAAAAATATAGGCCACAACTGAAAGCAAACAGAATACAAAGGAGAGAAATGCCGAACAGTATATCAAATGTTTATCAAAAACATATATACATAATGCAAACAAAATCATGCAAAGCTCAGGAACGTGGTCACCACTCCGATGCTGGTGCCACACACAGCATAACACCAGAAGGTTCAAATCTCCGTACATCCCCGAACACACACATATGAGCGTATCACATCACAGCCATATCACAGCATAACTCCAAACGGAACCCGTCCCTATGGCGAGGCCTCGGGGAACCGTAACACAGCATACGGCCGAATCATCATAGAGCGCACGAATCATAATCGGCCCGGGAACCGGTGAACGAAGTCATAGTAAGGCACGAGCGGAGTCGTGAGCAAACAATGCACTTTGTATATTAAAATAGCCTTTCAAAACTTGATTACTTCATAAGTCAGTTCATTAACCAAAATAGTCAAATAATTAGTTAGTACGAAAGTTTATTTCACAAAATGTTTCCAAAGTGGTACGTATGGCTCAAAACATAGCTTGTTACATCATAGTGTTCCGAACATTATTTCATAGAGGACAATTTCAAAATCGAAGAATCTTTGTCGAAGCTTATCCAAAAAGAGAGCCTAGTAGGACAAATAAGGCATCTCGGGGTCAGCGGGCCCACCCCGGGTCAAGTCGAGGTGGCGAACATAATTTATGAACATTTCGGGTCTATAAGATCATACCTAAAGATTTCAAAGTAATCCGATTGCATTTGCATAAGTTTCGGACGTTTGATTGCTTTCTAGCCAAAATAGGAACTTTAGGCTTCAATTGAATTGAATGAATAGTAGCCATTTTCTAGATCGGATTTCGAGGAGCAGAATTGCTCCCGGGGTTCCGATATCAACCTAACATACTAAGACATGCCAAAAGAAGAAGTGGGAAGCTTTACATACCTTATAAACGTCTTATGCTCACCCCAAACTCAAATCCCGTTTCGTCCAGAATCTGCAAATGGTCAAAGTTACCTATTAGGGATTCTTAAGCTTAAAAAATTCCATTAACTTCATTTCCGCCTACCGAAATTTCGGCAGCACTTCCCCTATATATCTAACACCCCCGAGACTTAGCTCGGCTCAAAATACATCAACAACAACAACCCAAACATCACAAACAACACAAACCACAACTAAAGCACTTTAACTTCAATATTCTTCCTTACCATATAAGTTGACAACATTCATTCAAACTTCACAATACCAAACTAATGTTCACCTTATTGTATTCATTCACCCATTCAAGGTTATTCAAGCATATCCCAATTAGGTTCCAAACACTATACATAATTTCAAGAAGTCCTTACTTTCCATATTTCGCCCGAAACATCAAAAATTCCGACGAACATTCCAACTTACATTGTTTCATTCCAAATTCATTAACAACAACCATAAGTCACATTTAAAGCCTTAATATCCTAATTATACAATGATATACACAAATATACCAAAATCATATACTTTCCCACAATAATCCGCAACCATTTTCAATGCCAATTCAATTCGTTTAACATTCATTTACGTCATAAATACCACAACGACGCAACTAATCAACTAAACAAAATCAAATTCACATGGCCTTCTATTTCTTATAGCTCACGGCCCCAACACTAACCACACACACACATACAGTTTCATTCACACATTAAAGTTACGGGATTCTCATCTATTCTCAATCCTTAACACATTCATACCAATTCCATAACATTAAAGTAACAAAATTCAAACCTTTTCTTGAAGTTCCGACTTGTCGCAAACGCGCTCCTTTCACCAAACTAATTGTACCCCGTTGAAGAGCGTCTTGAGTACTGTACAAATATGGAAAGAACAAGACTTTTGGATTAGAATCAAGGCTTGGAGATTTTTTTTTTCTTTCTAAGGTTCGGCTGAGACCTTCTTTAAGGGGGTGCTCTTCAATTGCTTTATGTGTAAATGATTGATCTTGATAATTACAAAGGAAACTTGATATATATCCAACTAAGGGTCATGTGAAAATCACATGACCACTTAATAAGGGCTTGGGCCAAGCCTTGGCCGGCCACCCTTAGTCTTTGGGCCTAAATTTTTGTTCCAATTTTTTTCTTAGCCCAATTCGTTAGAAATCCCGTTTTAAAATTCCCGAAACAAATTTCTGAAATTCCAAATTTAACCTCGGCCTTTCCCAATGCATTTATACCATTCATTTCATAACCAACATAATCATATTAACTAGAATCAAAATATTTCCTTATAACATACAAGTCTTAATTATTTCTCGATTTCCAATTGCGCAAAAACACAGGACATAACATTCTTCCCCCTTTAAGAACATTCGTCCCCGAATGTTAAATTAATCTTATAACATAACGGGGAAGTCTCCCTTTATAATTAGCACACACAATTCATTCGTCAATCAATACAACAAACTTGAAAGTTTAAATTACCTGTGGCCGCAGGAAATAAATGAGGGTATTTCTTCTTCATCTTGTCCTCCGCCTCCCAAGTCATCTCCTCGCGATTGTTATTGCGCCACAGGACTTTGACGGAGGGCACTTCTTTAGTGCGTAGTCTCCTCACCTGTCAATCCAGAATAGATACTGGCTGCTCATCATAAGACAACTGCTCTGTTACCTGAATGTCATCCACTGGGAATATCCTGGAAAGATCACCAATACATTTCCGCAACATAGACACATGAAATACCGGGTGTACGGCCTCCAGGTCGGATGGTAAGTCCAGTTCATAGGCGACCTCGCCTATCTTTCGAACGATCTGATACGGCCCAATATATCGGGGGCTGAACTTACCCTTCTTACCGAATCTCATGACACCCTTCATGGGCGACACCTTCAGAAATACCCAGTCGCCAAGCTGGAACTCTAACGGTCGACGTCGTCTGTCTGCATAAGCTTTCTGTCGACTCTGAGCAGCCAATAATCGCTCCCGAATAAGCTTTACCTTATCTACTGCTTCCTGGATCACATCTGGCCCAATCAGCTTAGTTTCGCCCACGTCAAACCAACCAATAGGAGATCTACATTTTCTGCCATAAAGGGCTTCATACGGTGCCATCTGAATGCTGGAGTGATAACTGTTATTATAGGCAAACTCAATAAGCGGCAAATGATCATCCCAGCTGCCCCTGAAATCAATAACGCAGGCCCGTAACTTATCTTCCAGCGTCTGAATAGTGCGCTCGGCCTGCCCGTCGGACTGAGGATGAAAGGCTGTACTGAGGCTCACCTGAGTCCCTAATCCCTCCTGAAATGACCTCCAGAAATTTGCCGTAAACTGGGCACCTCGGTCAGTAATAATAGATACAGGGACTCCGTGAAGTCTGACTATCTCTCTGATGTACAATCTAGCGTAGTCCTCAGCCGAATAAGTAGTCCGGACTGGGAGAAAGTGGGTTGATTTCGTCAATCTGTCAACAATAACCCAAATAGAATCATACCTGCGTGGAGTGCGCGGTAACCCAACAACGAAATCCATATTAATCATCTCCCATTTCCAGGCTGGAATTTCCATCTCCTGTAATAACCCATCGGGCTTCTGGTGTTCAATTTTAACTTGCTGATAATTCGGGCACTGACTAACGAACTCGGCAATATCTTTCTTCATACCGTCCCACCAATACAAACACCTGAGATCATGATACATTTTAGTGGAACCAGGATGAACAGAATACCGTGCATTATGCGCCTCGCCCATGATTTGTCGTCGTAAGCCTGCAACATCCGGAACACAGAATCTGCCTTCATATAATAATACCCCTCAGGTGAAATTTCAAACGGAGTCTTGTCTTTATTAAGGGCCACATCTCTGTACTGAACCAGAATATGATCTTCGAACTGACGCTGCTTTACCTCTGTTATAATAGATGATTCAGCAACTGCACGAACAGAAATCCCAGAGTCTCCAGAATCTGTCAAACGAACTCCAAGACCGGCCAGCTGACGAATATCACAAACCAAATCTCTCTTACCAGATGGTACATCAGCCAGACTTCCCATGGACTTGCGGCTAAGCGCATCCGCTACCACATTGGATTTTCCAGGATGGTATAAAATATCAACGTCATAATCCTTCAGTAACTCAAGCCATCTCCGCTGCCGCAAATTTAGTTCCTTCTGCTTAAAAAGTTATTGGAGACTCTTATGGTCCGTATAAATATCAACATGGACCCCATATAAATAATGCCGCCAAATCCTCAAAGCATGAATCACCGCGGCCAACTCAAGATCATGAGTGGGATAATTCTTCTCGTGCGGTCTGAGCTTCCGGGAAGCATAGGCTATAACTCGACTGTGCTGCATCAACACACAACCTAAACCAATACCAGAGGCGTCACAATAGACAACATACCCGTCTGATCCCTCTGGAAGAGCCAAAACTGGGGCCGTAACTAATATTTCTTTCAACGTCTGAAAGTTGCGCTCGCATGCATCGGTCCACTGAAATTTTGCTGCTTTCTGAGTAAGCTTCGTCAGTGGTGCTACAATAGAAGAAAAATCCTCCACGAACCTGCGATAATATCCGGCTAATCCCAGAAAACTGCGCACCTCTGTCGGTGTAGTAGGCCTGGGCCAATTCTGTACAACCTCAATCTTCTGCGTATCAACCCGAATACCATCTGCGCCGATAATATGGCCCAAGAATGCCACAGAAGTCAACCAGAATTCACATTTGGAGAATTTAGCATATAACTTCTGCTGACGGAGAATACCAAGCACCGTCCTCAAATGATCTGAATGCTCCTCGGCCGATCGCGAATAAATCAAAATATCATCAATAAACACAATAACGAACATATCCAGAAAAGGCCGAAATACCCGATTCATCAGATCCATAAATACCGCTGGAGCATTAGTCAATCCGAAAGACATAACTCTGAATTCGTAATGCCCGTACCGGGTCCTGAAAGCAGTCTTCGGGATATCAGATTCTCGCACTCGCACCTGGTGATAACCTGAGCGCAGATCTATCTTCGAAAAATATTCAGCACCCTGCAACTGATCAAACAAATCATCAATCCGGGGGAGGGGATATTTATTCTTTATAGTCACCTTATTCAGTTGCCGATAATCAATACACATCCGCAGTGACCCATCTTTCTTTCTTACAAACAATACCGGCGCTCCCCAGGGTGATGTGCTGGGTCTAATAAAGCCCTTATCCAACAAATCTTTCGGCTGCTCCTTCAACTCTTTCAATTCAGCCGGTGCCATCCTGTAAGGAGGAATAGATATAGGCTGCATGTCTGGCAACAACTCTATAGTAAAATCAATCTCCCGCTCAGGCGGAAGGCCAGGAAGCTCGTCAGGAAATACATCTGGGAATTCATTAACGACCGGAACAGACTGAAGGGTAGGTGTCTCGGCTGCAGTATCGTGCACACGAACCAAATGATAGATATAACCCTTCTGGATCATCTTCTTAGCCTTGAGGTATGAAATAAACTTACCCCTCGGCGATGCTATAGATCCAAACCACTCTATAACTGGTTCCCCTGGAAACTAAAAACGTACTACCTTTTTCTGGCAGTCAACATTAGCATAACAGGAAGACAACCAGTCCATGCCCATAATAACATCAAACTCGAGCATGTCTAACTCTATTAAATCCGCTTTAGTGCAACGATCATAAATAGTCACAGAACAATCCCTATAGATCTGCCTCGCTATAACAAAATCCCCAACCGGCGTAGCTACCTCAAATGGCTCTATAGGCTCAGACACTATCCCAATTTTACTAGCAACAAGCGGGGAAATATACGATAAAGTAGAACCAGGGTCAATCAATGCATATACAGATATAGAGAAAACCAGTAATGTACCTGTGACGCCGTTTGGCGAAGCCTCCTGATCCTGGCGGCTGGCCAAAGCATATATGCGGTTCGAGGGACCGCTAGACCCTGAAACTCCACCGCGGCCTCGACCGCGTCCTGCCGGTGCTGGCATACCTCGCCCTGCAGGGCGTGCAACAGATGGAGCAGATGATGAACCGGCGGCTGACCCTGTCGGCTGAGCCACACTACCAGAATCGCTAGCCAACGGACAATCTCGCATAAAATGGCCCTGACCACCGCATGAAAAACAAGCTCCAGTGGCTCGATAGCACTCCCCAGGATGAGACTTCCCGCAATGAGAACAACGGGGTCTGGGTGGTCTGGCCTGGCTGGGGCCTCTAGACACCTGTAAACCTGCCGCCCTGGAGCCCTGACCGGCCCAAGACGGTCCTGCACTATCAACCCTCCTGCCGCCAGACTGAGTACTCCGGCCGGACGGAGGAAGCTGTCTGCCTGTATGCTGCTGCTGAGGCTGTCCGCCTCGAGAATCTCCAGAATATCCCGCGGACCTAGCCCTCTTGGGCGACCTCCTGTCCCGATCTCTGCTAGAATAATCAGACCTGTGACGGTCCTCCATACCCATCGCATAAGCCTGAAGTCGGGCAATATCCATATCCGTCTGCAATTACACTGCCATACAGCCGTCGATCAAATAACGATCCAATCCCATAACATATCTATGCATCCGATCGGACATATCTGCTACTACGGCAGGTGCATACCGGGCCAGGGAATCAAACTCCAGATTATACTCACGAACGCTCTGACCCCTCTGCTGCAGATGTAAAAATCGATCAGCCCGCGCCCGTCGCAACTCTGGGGGCAGAAAATGGCGGGTGAAAGCAGTCGCAAACTCGTCCCAAGTAGCTGGGGAAGCACCCTCGCCCCTAGATAACTCCCAGGTCTCATACCAGTGAGCAGCAACATCCCGAAGTCTATGCGAGGCCAACTCGACTGACTCGGTCTCTGAAGCCCTGACCAAGTCTAGTGAGCGCCGCATCCCCCGAATGAAATCATGGGGGTCCTCATCGGGCTTAGACCCGAAAAACTCTGGAGGGCCACACAATAAGAACTCTCGGACCCGCAGGCTGTCACGCCTGTCATCATCACCATCGTCCCTCCGCCCGCGTCTGCGAGCCTGCCCTGCTACCAATGTGGTCAGCAACTGTACAGCCTCCCTCAGGGTCCTGTCCTCTGCCCCTGGCTGAGGAGCTGGAGTCTCGGGAGCGGGTACTCGGGCCTCTGGAGCTGCTGAAGGACCTGCTCCAGGCTGTACCAATGGTGGTGTAGCGGACCCCTCAGAGTGAGGCACAACCTCAGGCAAATCATAAACACGAGCCCGGGTAGCTCGCTGTGCCTGACTGGTCTCTCCCATCCTCGCCTTGCCCTTCTGGGCCGCCGTTGCCTTCTTCGGAGGCATCACTGCAAACACAAGAACGGGTCAGATCAGGATCATCCTAATAGCACAGCTCTATCGCACGATCTAAGATTCCAAACAAAGTAACATCCTAAATGCCCTGTAGCCTCCTGTTTATAGATGTGGTGCACAACACATCGATAAACAAGACTCTACGAGACACGGCCTGTAGACATTCCGAGGACAAACTTCTCTGATACCACTTTTGTCATGACCCAACCCCGTAGGCCGTGACTAGTGCCTGATCTGGGCACCCAAACCCATCTATCAAATACATTCAAGTAAGTAGCAGAAGCCGACAAGGCTGTACTTACAAATTTAAATAATTTCCAGAAAAATTTCGGCAGAGTCTCCTTTGTTTTTTCAGACTATCCAGAATAACCCTGTACATAACAAACACCAACAAAGGCCACACAGGGCTAACAAAGCAACGTATAAACATATGCGGACCGGCCGCCTCAGCGTATGGGATCGCCCAAACAACATATACACATAAGCATACAGACTGACCATAACCCACAGACATGTCCACAGACCTCTAAACTGACCGACAGAATCATATGACGGGACAGGGCCCCGCCGTACCCAAATAGTCAGATATGCAGAAATATATACATGGCGAAAGATATATATACCAAAAGTGGACTCCGAATCAAAGGAGTACTCCGAAATAGCAGAAGTGGAGCCTACAGTGGTGTATCACCGGCGTCTGTACCTGCGGGCATGAAACGCAGCCCCCGAAGAAAGGGGGTCAGTACGAAAGATGTACTGAGTATGTAAAGCATGGGGTACAAAAATATAGGCCACAACTGAAAGCAAACAGAATACAAAGGAGAGAAATGCCGAACAATATATCAAATGTTTATCAAAAACATATATACATAATGCAAACAAAATCATGCAAAGCTCAGGAACGTGGTCACCACTCCGACGCTGGTGCCACACACAGCATAACACCAGAAGGTTCAAATCTCCGTACATCCCCGAACACACACATATGAGCGTATCACATCACAGCCATATCACAGCATAACTCCAAACGGAACCCGGCCCTATGGCGAGGCCTCGGGGAACCGTAACACAGCATACGGCCGAATCATCATAAAGCGCACGAATCATAATCGGCCCGGGAACCGGTGAACGAAGTCATAGTAAGGCACGAGCGGAGTCGTGAGCAAACAATGCACTTTGTATATTAAAATAGCCTTTCAAAACTTGATTACTTCATAAGTCAGTTCATTAACCAAAATAGTCAAATAATTAGTTAGTACGAAAGTTTATTTCACAAAATGTTTCCAAAGTGGTACGTGTGGCTCAAAACATAGCTTGTTACATCATAGTGTTCCGAACATTATTTCATAGAGGACAATTTCAAAATCGAAGAATCTTTGTCGAAGCTTATCCAAAAAGAGAGCCTAGTAGGACAAATAAGGCATCTCGGGGTCAGCGGGCCCACCCCGGGTCAAGTCGAGGTGGCGAACATAATTTATGAACATTTCGGGTCTATAAGATCATACCTAAAGATTTCAAAGTAATCCGATTGCATTTGCATAAGTTTCAGACGTTTGATTGCTTTCTAGCCAAAATAGGAACTTTAGGCTTCAATTGAATTGAATGAATAGTAGCCATTTTCTAGATCGGATTTCGAGGAGCAGAATTGCTCCCGGGGTTCCGATATCAACCTAACATACTAAGACATGCCAAAAGAAGAAGTGGGAATTCCATTAACTTCATTTCTGCCTACCGAAATTTCGGCAGCACTTCCCCTATATATCTAACACCCCCGATACTTAGCTCGGCTCAAAATACATCAACAACAACAACCCAAACATCACAAACAACACAAACCACAACTAAAGCACTTTAACTTCAATATTCTTCCTTACCATATAAGTTGACAACTTTCATTCAAACTTCACAATACCAAACTAATGTTCACCTTATTGTATTCATTCACCCATTCAAGGTTATTCAAGCACATCCCAATTAGGTTCCAAACACTATACATAATTTCAAGAAGTCCTTACTTTCCATATTTCGCCCGAAACATCAAAAATTCTGACGAACATTCCAACTTACATTGTTTCATTCCAAATTCATTAACAACAACCATAAGTCACATTTAAAGCCTTAATATCATAATTATACAATGATATACACAAATATACCAAAATCATATACTTTCCCACAATAATCGGCAACCATTTTCAATGCCAATTCAATTCGTTTAACATTCATTTACGTCATAAATACCACAACGACGCAACTAATCAACTAAACAAAATCAAATTCACATGGCCTTCTATTTCTTATAGCTCACGACCCCAACACTAACCACACACACACATACGGTTTCATTCACACATTAAAGTTACGGGATTCTCATCTATTCTCAATCCTTAACACATTCATACCAATTCCATAACATTAAAGTAACAAAATTCAAACCTTTCTTGAATTTCCGACTTGTCGCAAACGCGCTCCTTTCACCAAACTAATTGTACCTCGTTGAAGAGCGTCTTGAGTACTCTACAAATATGGAAAGAACAAGACTTTTGGATTAGAATCAAGGCTTGGAGAATTTTTTTTTTCTTTCTAAGGTTCGGCCGAGACCTTCTTTAAGGGGGTGCTGTTCAATTTCTTTATGTGTAAATGATTGATCTTGATAATTACAAAGCAAACTTGATATATATCCAACTAAGGGTCATGTGAAAATCACATGACCACTTAATAAGGGCTTGGGCCAAGCCTTAGCCGGCCACCCTTAGTCTTTGGGCCTAAATTTTTGTTCCAATTTTTTTCTTGGCCCAATTAGTTAGAAATCCCGTTTTAAAATTCCCGAAACAAATTTCCGAAATTCCAAATTTAACCTCGGCCTTTCCCAATGCATTTACACCATTCATTTCATAACCAACATAATCATACTAACTAGAATCAAAATATTTCCTTATAACATACAAGTCTTAATTATTTCTCGATTTCCAATTGCGCAAAAACACGGGACATAACAATTATCTTGGCAAGGAAGCAACCTTAACCCCAAGTGGAAAGTCTTGGAAAAGGTAAGGATTTCATGCTTTTGTTATGTTATGGAAGATGTATGTGTGATGTAGTGTGTGGGAATGAATGAAAAGTATGAAAATTTTGTGTGTTAGGGGTGTGTGTATGTTGGCCGTGTGTGTGTTAAGATGTGTAGATAATATGAGTTGAATTTTTATGTTATAATCTAGTTGTGGTTATGGTGGAATTTGTATTGGAAATGAAAGTTGAATGAATTAGGGGAAGTTGGAAAAATATAGAATATGGCCGTGTGGTACTATGTTAATGAGGGAAGATGAATTAATTTTTTTTTAGCATGTTAATTGTGTTATTGTGAAGTGAATGGAAGAATAATGGTTCTTGTTGTCATGGAAAATAGTTGTTAAGTTGTTGTAGGAAATTTTGTAACTTGATAGTAGTTTATGTAAATATGGAAATGGAAGTGCTAAGGTGCAAATTATGATTGTTATTAATGAAATTGGAAGGCAAGAAGGTATTATGAATGTTTATGTTGAAAAGTGGGAAGTTTAGGTGAATTATGGTTTTGGTGGAAAGTTGAATATTTTTATATATCCTATGAATATTTTGTAAAAATGGTATGGGATGCTCCCAAATTTTCATTGTAATGGTCGTGATTAATGATGAATATGAAAATAGTAAGATTGGTTTGGAAGTGTGAAGTCGGAATGAAAAATATTGTGTTATGTCGGAAACATGGCTAGTTATGCCATATTATGTGTTTTGTAGTACTTGTTGATGTTGTTGATGTTGTTGTTGAGTTGTTGTTGGTTGTTTTGAGCCGAGTTGTATTCTCGGGGTGTCGCATTTATAGGGGAAGTGCTGCCGAAATTTCGGTAGGCAAGCGTTGGTTAAGATTGAAATTTTAAGTCTCATGAATAGTAATTGGTAAATGTGACCATTTGCAGTTTTTGGACGAAACGGGAATTAAGATTGGACGAGCGTAAGGCACGACTAAGGTATGTAAAGTTCTCCCTTCATTCTTAGGCATGTTCTAAACGTAATAGGCTCGGTCGCGAGCCTTAGATATGACTCAGCCTCTCGAAATCCGAGATTGAAATTGGCCTCATTTCATTCAGTAAGATTGGATTAGTTTCCTTACAAATTGTCGTCAGAATGACTTAGGTGTATGAAACCTTCCCAAGTGAAGTCGAATGGTTCCAAAACTCTCATAAATAACTCTATAAGGTCTATGATTCATAACTTGAGTTCACTACCTCGATTGACCCGAGGTGGGCCCGCAGATTCCGAGACCTCCTATTATTGCCTTATTTGTCTTATATCTATACAGTGCTTAAAAGAAACTTTGGATTATTGTTCCGTTTATCAAATAATAAATGTGAAGAATCTGTATTATACTTTGATACGTGCTATGATTCTAGAAACATGATTTGATATGATGAATCGTGCCATCCCCAAAAAGGGCATACATGTACTCTATGACTAACGTCCGACTTCTTTCAAATGGTTTGTCATTTGTTATGTTCCATTCGTTAAAGAACGACCATTCTGACTATCCTGTTGAACCCCATGGTATATTTGTTATGTACGAACAATCTCAGAAATTCTGCTTGACATAATCTGTCGCAAATTACGAAAGGTACATTCTATGATCTATTGTTTGGTTTGTCTAGTGAGTCCGGATTTATATGTATATGTTTCTGCACTACTCTGTTCGTGCAAGTTATAGTATGTCTTTTCACTGAGCCCGGGCCAGGACATGATCTCGTGCGCACTCCTCTGCATTACTCACCGAGTCCCTCGTACTTGCGGGCCGGGACACGTTATTTGTATATGTTTATGATATGATGATACGGGGATGGTGGCCAGGATGGCACATGATGATTATTCACCGAGACCCGCAGTAGAGGGCCGGGACACGTTATGTATACACAGTACATGATTTTGTTATACATGATTTCATCTACCGAGTCCCTTATCAGAGGGCCGGGACACGTTATATGTGTTTATATGATGTTATATGATTTGGCATGCATCACCTATGCTTTGACATTACCTCTCTGAGGTCTCGGATAAGGCATTCACCTTTTGTACCTCGGACTCTGACTATAGCTCCGTCTGTTTTATTTCTGGATCTCCGACTCCGAGTATGATTCTGCTATCTATATCTTTGTACCTCCGGCTCTGACTGTGGTTCTGACAGTTATAATTCTGTACTCCTGTTCTTGACTATGATTTTATTTGTTACATTTCCGCTTTACATACTCGGTACATTTTCCGTACTGACCCCCTGTTCTTGGGGGATGCATTACATGCCCGCAGGTACAGACGCTCCTTTTGATACGCCACCAGCATAGGACACCCGATCCGTTACTTGAGAGTGCTCCTGTTGATCCGGAGCTTATATTTTGGTATATATCTTCCGTTGTTTTCATCTTCTGTACATATAGTCATTTGGGGTACGGCGGGGCCCTGTCCCGTCATATGATTCCGTTATGTCTGTTAGAGGCTTGTAGACATGTTTGTGGGTTGTGGATTGTCACAGTTCTGGTAGGTATGTGTGAGACTGCGATTTAAGTGACCCTGCTTGCTATGATCGCCTTAACGGCCTATGTATAAGTCTGTGTATGTATGTATTTTCGCGGGATGTATTCCATATCCGTATGAATCTGTGTATGTCTTATTTGATTAGTTGGTTAGTACGCTAACTCTGTCAGGTAGGTACGTATGGGTGCCCAGTTAGGAGACCAGTCGCGACCCACGGGGTTGGGTCGTGACAAAATATACCATCATCGTTAACCCGCTTCTGGGTAACTATCACATGTCGCCCACTAGTGGTGTCATGTCCGGCCATCTAGGCACGGTGTTATCTTAAGCCGCCTGCCATCGCGGTGTCATGCCCGACCAACTAGGCACGGTGTAATCATATACCGCCCGCATTCGCGGTGTCTTGCCCGACCATCTAGGCACGGTGTAATCTCATCATCATATACTCATCATAAAGCGTGCACTAGGAATCAATTACATACTATAACTCTGTCGGGGTGACGTAAGGTCGAGAACCCCCGATTCCATTATGGAGTAATCGTGATCATCATGTCTCACCTTGAAGGAACTAGCATTATAAGGTGAGTCTAGCAACAATGAATAACATCAAAGAATCATATAAGGAAGAATCATATAAGGATCATTTGCTTCGTAGAGATATCATATTTTGAGCCTTTGGATCTCTAGACTTAGACCCATCATCATTTTCCTTATATTCATAACATATCGCTTATCTTTATCTCATGAGTTGTTCTTAATAGACATAGGCTTATAATTTCTGGAATATAAGAAAGTCATGGAAAGATAAAGGAGGTCGTATTATAAGAATCATGCCTTAGAAAAAGAAGGGACTAGCCTCACACACCTTTTCGCCTTTCTATCTTTCCGACTAAACGCTTCCTTCCAAGTTCGTAATTCTACATTCAAGGGAATTCATGCTAAGATTAGATAATCGATAACATACTTAAACTTAAGTTAAAACGACTAAAGGCTAATAGAAATTGGGCAACACTTCCTTTGTTTCTACAACCTTCTCCATATAATATAACAACTCCCAAACATCAACAACACACCCACAATATCATAATCAATAAACTTTGTTAAGTTGGCCATTATCCAATTCTTACAGTTCTCTCTCAAAGTCATCCATAACCATGGTTATCACCCAACGTCGTATTCATCCACATATAATGCTTCTCCAACATTCTTCATATATTATTTATAACAAGATCATACTCATAATATCCCAAGAATTATGGTTCATGTCAAACTATTATTCAAGAACACCATTATTTTCACATTTGAGCTCCATGTCCTACTTTTTTTCATAATCCAAGTCTTTCAACCCTTCAATATTCTAAATAACATGAAATGATCATATAACTCACTTTTGATTGTGTAGGAATGGGTTTTGGATAGAAATGCTTCACTTGGAGAAAACCCTAGCTTCAACTTCAAAGAGATTCTTGACTTCTATCTACCCTAGAGAGCTTCCTTGCACTTGATTTCCTTGGATTAATTATGTTGATCTTTGATTTCCTTTGGATTCATGTAAATAAAGTGTGTGGAGTATTCTGCAGGTTTAGAGAGAAGTGGAGAAGTTGGAAAATGAGAAATTAGAAGTGGGAACATATTTTTATACTTGGAAAATACTCAGCCCGTCGGGAGTTATACGGACCCTTATACGGTCCGTATAAGTGACCGTATTTCACCATCAGGGACATTCCCTTTTATGCTGGGTTATACGTACCCTTATACGGACAGTATAAGTGGTCGTATAACTCCACTTTTCTGAAATTATTTCCGTTGTTTCGTTTAATCTCCAATCCTTATGGAACCTTGTTAGTACTTGTTTAGCACTTCATTAACAACCTAAGGAGTGTTATAACTTTTCGTCAAAATATTATTTAATCAACATTAGCTCGGTACTTTCCAACCTTTCCGAAACACGACTTATACTTTACATTCCTCAACGAACTTCCTTCTCTTGCCTCAAACGTCTTTGGAATCTTAATTAGAATCGTTAAGTACCCCTTCTTACTTGTAGGAACATCACGTACATCTTACCCTGCGTTAATCTATCCACCACATGACGACATGGAATTTTTTCGAGGTGTCACAATAAACAAATTTTCCAACTTGTATATGCTTTAAGAATTTCGATTCATAAATTTTCATACAAATTTGGTGAGTCAGCCATATAGGCTGTGACAACTTTTATTTAGTATTTAAATGACGTGACACCTTCTGATGCCTAGACTGTAGGTCCAATAAACTTTACGCTTATCAGGATGTATCATGTCACATGAAAATCATTTAGACGTCAGTATGCTTTAACAGACGTAGAATTTAGATCCTCACAATCTTTTACAATATTGCGCACTATATTGTACCAAATACATCATCGACGAGATATCATTTGTATCGGTTCGCAATTCGACATAACTTACTGAGATCTCATTACTTCATCATTTTTAGGTACCTGAACCTCCCATAATGTTTTATGAAGTGTTATGTCATAGGCTCTTTAAGAGCACATTGCCTTCTTATTATGATTCTTTAAATCGTTTTCCCTTTTCAAGGTTATTGTATATGGAACCGATTCGTCTACAATGCTTCATGCATGTTGTAGACTTGTCCTTCAAGGACATTCAATAGGAGCATTTGCGGGAGAAATATGAGATTAACTTTGGGTCAGCAAATGCTTCTGATAGTTGACTTGAATTATCTTTTGAATAAGGATCATACTGATGATAATTCACAACATATTTCTTTACAACTTATATATCTCCCCCTCATGTTAGAGAAACTAACATATATCCCTACGTTATTTGGAGAATCCATCTGTGTGGATCGTGGTAGATACATTAATCACATACCGCACATCAAAACTTATTAGATGGACAATCATCCGGTTCCTGACCCTGAACCAATTTGAAAAGGGGGAAATTAATCGTAGTTTATTGATCTAATTTATATAAGTGTTGTTGTGTGCAATATTTCATTTCTCAAACCAACACATGAAATGTTGTTCTCATAAGCAATGGTTTAGCCATTTGTTAGAGGCATTTAACACCAAACCAACTTTGATATAAACCAACATTATCAAGATGAATTATCTTGATTACAAATTTGGAAATTGTGCTCTTAACTAAATTATTATTTGGACACTACTGGTCATGTCAAGGAAAGTGAAATTTCTTATATAAGCCCTATATACGACGGAGAAGGTAGAGGATGATATGGAAGGTTATAGAAGTCTTGATATATTTTTTCTGTCATCTGAAAACTGGAAGCACTGGATGGCTGGAAGGTGTCATATAGCCGTATGTTCTGTGAGGTATTGTCGATATTTGCTACGTACAGATTTCGAATAGTAAAAATGGTAAAGGAGATTCTGCCAGAATTATTGGGTATGCCTAATAGGAAGAAGCGTGGAAAGGAAATACCGTAAACAGACGGTAAGTGTGATGTGGTATTTTAGAGGAGCTATGGATTTGGACATGGCGTGAAAGATAATTGTGGGAAAGACGATTAGCAGTCCAGAGGACTAAAATGAATAACATCCGAGGTTTAGTAAGAGCAAGGTCTGTTGAAGGATTCAGAGAAAGTCGACAATCAGTTTTGCTGTAAATTACTATGTAAGGATGGTGAGTGGAAATCCGAATAAGCTGGTACCTGAGTACTTACAAGTAATGTTAATGAAGGTGCGATCACTACCAGCGGGAATCTGGGAATCTAGGACGAATGGTAGTTATACACGAAAGTGAAAGGTGAATATTGAGGATCGAAAGGGGTAAAATAGTAATTGTAAAGGGAAGGCCGTGTTACGAAAATGTCTCGGAATCTGTAAGACCTCGACTTGCTCCAGATCATGTAATAAAGGTCATGCGAGGAAGTGGACGCGATTATATCAGCATTAAGGCACCGGATTTCATCAAAGTTACGAGGTTAAGCGTGCTAAGGTGGGAGAAATCTTAGGATGGGTGACCCCCTGGGAAGTGTGCAAGAAATTCTATAAATCCAGACATAAGGAACAAAGGTAAGTTGATGTCATTTTCACCACAGGTTAAGATTGAAAAATTCTAATACAACGATATTTGGAAAAGAAAGAAAGTGAGTAAATGGAAGGCAAAGAGACCAAAATGTCGGAAAAAGGTGAAAGGTAAGAAACCTTAGTGAGGGAAGCCCCGAGAGAACTTCCCGGCAAAGCACGAGACTATTTGGGTAAGAACTCAAAGTAGCCATGTGAAAAGGGATAGAGTGTGGTAAAAGGAAACAGGAGAGGAGTGTATGAGGTTCGGGAACCCATTTCGATAAGTGGGGCTAAAGGAATAGTGACTAGGATAGGGGAATGTGAAGTAAGAGAAAGAATTCTTAGGCTTGCGATGATGTTAAGGTGAGAGATATATAAAAGAATAAATGTGTAGCTATATTAATATAGTTAAAGGTTTGATAAGCGAAGATAGAGAGAGTGTAACCTGTAAGGATTCTATGCTAAGAGTAAAAGTAGCGGGACGCTCGAAAAAATATGGACGCACAGCTGCAACGCGAACGCGTGGTTAAGAGGAATCACGAGTAAGTAAGCTAAGTAGGTGAAAGGGACTAATAGTGGATAGAAAGATATGGGAATTTTGACAAGAATGATGATATAGGCGCGAAATGAAAGAAAAAATTATGGTAAGAAGTTCGATATGTTGTGCACGGAGTTGGAAAGGAAGACGAGGAGTAAGGTATAAATGAAGACTTCAAAAAAAAAAAACGGTTGGCGTATAAGGAGCCCCTTAAAAAAGGGGGGGGGGGGAGAACATATTATATCAGACTCAAAGGATATTTTGATGACAACGACAATTATAATGAAAGTATCAACCATTGGTAGTCTGAGAATTTTTGAAGGAAAGGAAGAACGCAGTGCCTATGAATGAAACAAAAGAGTTCATCGGACACAAAAAAAACAAAAGTTCAGGGACCATTAATTGTACGGAGCATGAGAATGTACGCTATGGAATTGTATGAATCATCGACGTGAAGCGATACTCAATCATGTTTGTAGGGGATCCACACCGGAGAGCCAACAAGGAATAACGATGGACGAAACGAGCGCCAATACAAAGAAATCAAAGACAAGTATACTTGTGTCAAGAAATGACCTGGGAAGGACAAGGATAATGAGTTGGTGCAGTGGATTAGAAAACCATGACACGGAATGAGGATTCATATAAAGACCGAGGAGTTCGATTATAAAGGAAATAGGGTGAGAGATAAGGAATGCGCATGAAGAAAAGGACAACTATAAGAGGGACCCTCCCGAAGTATTATAACACCCCATGAGGCCAGTTGAACATTCGAGGACGAATGTTCTAAAGGGGGGGAGGATGTTATATCCCGTATTTTATACATTCGGATATTTCGAGGTAGTCGTGGTAAGTGAAGGGCAAGACCATTGTCCAAAATTATTTTAATGTACAAGTTGGTTATGGATATTATTTATGAATATTATTAGTATGAAAATATTGAGAAAGGTTAAGGGTAAAAAGGGAAATTCACAAAATGGCTCATGGTAATATTGCGGAAGGCTAGGGGCAAAATGGAAATTTCACAAAATATTCGAGAAGGTTCTTGGAGGGGCCATGTTGGCCGTGTGGAACATGCTATATTTTATTAAATGGGGGCTAATTATAAATTATAAAGATATATGGACCAAAGCTTGCATAAGAAGACAAAGGATCATCTTTGTTTATTTTAAGAAACTTCAAGAAAATTGGAGAAGGGGACATGTGTTCACTTTGCATTTGGAAGGGATAAATATATATATATATATATATATATATATATATATAGAAAGTGATGACAAAACAGGACTAACTTATCATTCACCATTCAAGAAATTTCAAGAGAGAATATAGTGGTGTTCGGCCATGGCTAAAAAATGGAGGCCATGGAAATTGACCAAGAAAAATCATTTTCTTCTAGTATTCCAACCAATTGGAACGTCCTTAACAACATGGAGTGATTGTCGGAGCAAGCCAAGCATTTATTTGGGTGATTTACAAACCCTAACCAAGTAAGAAGACAAGTGAAGGAAGGTAAGGTTCAATCTTTTTTTACATGTGTTATAGATGATTTATGTATGTTGAAGTATGTAGAAATGGATGGAATTCATGGTATATGTGTGTGTTGATGTTGTAGCCGAATGGGATTGTGTTGTGTAGAAAAAATGAATTGATTTTATTTAGTATTTTGATTGTTGTTGTGGAAGATTCTATGATGTAAAATGAGGATTTAATGGTTTGAAATGAAGTAGAAGTCGTTTGTGGATTGTTGAAAAAGCTAATGCGATAATTAGTATGGTTTCTTATATTGTATGAATGATATTGTTAATGTGAAGGTTGTAAATATAATTCATGAATTTGGAAGAGAGACATGTGTTGGAAGATTGTAAGTTGGGTTGTTGTGGTTGAATTTGAAAGAAGGAAATAGGTTGTTATTGTTCATGTTGAATTTGGAAGGTGTCGGGTGAAGTAGTATGTTGATTGAGTCGTTTTGAATGTTATGTGAATTGAATTGAATATAAATGAAATGTCGTTGAATTGTATGACAAAGGTTGTTAATGTTGGAATGCGTCTTGAATTGATTGTTGATGTTGTTGGCACGATTGTTGGTATTGTTGTTGATAGTTTGGCCGAGTTAAATTCTCGGATTGTTGATTGATGATTTGAGTCGAGTTAGATTCTCGGAGATGCTGCCGAAATTTCGGCAGATCATAAGTGAATTTATTTGAAGGATTAAGATAAATATATGATGATGAGTCTAATGATTGTGTCAATCTTCTTGAATGTAGACTAGCGATAGCGAGCTTGGACAATTAAGCGTAGCTAATAGGACGTGGAGCAGGTATGTTAAGGCGCGCCCCTTTCTTTCAAAAGCATGAATCCGATGTTATGATTTCATAATTGTTTCCATATCTTCCTTGTTTTCAAAAGTTAGATGTTTATGATTCCAAGGCATGATTCTCTTCCCGATAACTTGCAAATGTTTTTCCAAAGTGTCCGTATTCTACCAAAACAGAGGTTTATGATTTTGTAAGCTCTTATGACAATAACGATGGATACGTTTCACAATGACAATGATGATATCAAGAATGAGCATATTTCCATGATTATTGCTTTGATTTTCCAAAAATAGCTTCTGAAACGTTCATAGAAAGTTCTGTACTAAAATGTCTATAACTTTTTCATACTAACTCGGATTGACTTGAAACGTGTTTATGACTCTCAAGTGTCAATTTATGTACGTACCCATCGAGTTTTAAAAAAAATTGTTCTATGTGGATATGTATATGAAGCGACGCCTTATGAGATTTATGATCTTATTCTATGTTCCCTTAACGCTGTTATTCGTTGCTAGTCCCACCTTATAATAATTGTTCGTTCAAGGTGAGACAAAGCCATGATGATTATTCCATAATACATTCGGAGGTTACCGACCTTACGTCACTCCGATAGAGACATAACATTCTTTGGGCTCTCCTGCATGCTGCTTACATGATATACGTATATGATATATGTATATGATACATGAACATGATATATGTATATATATATATGGGGTAAGGGGAAAGGTGAAACGCTATAGACGCATAGCCACCTGATCAGTTGGTATAATATGACATCGTCCCGGACGCGGGATATGGATAAATGGATCGGGCTGCACGTTCCGCAGCAATATAGTATATGTAAATGGATCGGGCTGCACGTTCCGCAGCAATATAATATATAAATGGATCGGGCTGCACGTTCCGCAGCAATATAATATATAAATGGATCGGGTTGCACGTTCCGCAACAATATAATATATAAATGGATCGGGCTGCACGTTCCGCAGCACTAAGCATGCATGGTACCGCCAAAAAGGCATTCATATGTACAGGTTACTCTTTTATCTTACGGTATGCCCTATATGTCCATTCTGTTATTATTCATATTTTACATCCCTTACTATGTTACTATTCATGCCTTACATACTCAGTACATTGCTCGTACTGACCCCCTTTCTTCGGGGGCTGCATTTCATGCCGCGCAGGTACACCCAGATGAGTAGAAGCCATTATAGAAGATGTTCTAGCGAAGTTGGCAAGCTCCATTTGGCCCTGGAGTGTTGCCGGGTCAGAGTATTATGCTATGATGTCTTGGTTGAAGTTAGAGACTTTGCAGACAGAGTCATAGGTATTGAATGTCGGTATTGTAATCAGCTCCACCAGCCGATGTGTTATTCTGTTTCATGTGATGATAGATTTTATTTGAATTGAGCACAATGAAAGGAAATTTTCTGAAAGCTTTACTATGTTTTTCATTTCTTATTGATGTAAGAGTCTAAAGAGATTAAGTATGTAATAAGAGTCAGCGGGTTCGCTCAGCTCCGAGTATGGGGTCGGGTGCCCATCACACCCTAGTAAGGTTGGGGTGTGACATAAAGTTTAATGTTTTACCACTTCGGGAGTAAATTTTAAACGTTTACTACTTAGAGAGTAAATCTCTAGGTCTTACTACTTCAAGAGTAAATTTTAAAGTTGTACTACTTCGGGAGTAGATTTCGGAGTATAACTCTTTCGGGAGTAGATTTCAGAATATATACTACTTCGGGAGTAGATCTCAAAGTTCTACAACTACGGGAGTAGATCTCATAGTTATACTACTTCGGGAGTAGAATTTGGAGTCTAATTACTTCGGGAGCAGTGATAAAAGTTTACGACATAGAGCTCACTGTTCTACTACTTCAGGAATAGAGTTCAAAGTTCTACTACTTTTGGAGTATAGTTCAAAGCTTGCTACTTTGGGAGCAACTTTTTGAGTTTGCTACTTCAGGAGTAGATTTTTGAGTTACTACTTCAGGAGTAAAGTATAAAATATTTAGATTTTGTTTTCTCAATTATTACCTCTTCTCGAGATGAGTCGTAACATCTTCACAATCAAGAGCACGTCCATATTTATAAGCTTTACTACATATTGTCACATTCACTTCAGAGAATAGATCTGTATTTGTAACATTTATCAAAAGTTCTCATTCTTCAGGAATGAAACATATTTGAACGTGCCTTAAGCATATTAAAATAAGATAGCTTATAACCTCTTTTAAGATACTGCTACTTCACGATCAAATTGACGCATACACATAATCTAGAGAATTTTCTCTAATATATCTCGAATTGTAATCACAATAAGTGTATTAAAATATTACCTCTTCTGGTGGTTATAGGCGTAAATATAATTTAGCTAGAACAAAACTTAGTTATGAAATATTGCCACTACTAGTGGCCATATATTGCTTGTTAACTCTATAGGAGTTCAAGTATATCCCCAAATGGGAGATATCCAATTTATGAGATTATCGTAGAATAAATTCTACACTTATAACATATATGTAGTAACCAAACAACGTTAGCAATATGAGACAGGACTTACCAAAAAAAATAATCTCTACTAGACTTGATTTGAGGTGTACAAAAATAAATTTAGGTGATAGAAAAATACTTACCTTTAAGGTGAGCAACTAAATTATAAATTCAAAGTTCAAACCTTCTCTCAGCAAAGGTTTTCGTGAAGAGAGAGTATCGATCAATAGCATACCCCAAACAACTCGTCAATTATGAATTACTGGAATCCAACTCAGTGGTGGAGTCTCGTGCTGATAACGTGTTATAAAACTATATATAATTGCAAATAAATAAGAGAAGCAAACCAATAACTTTCTAGATAGGAGGGATAGATTGTCTTATCACTTTTCTTGGTGTTACAAATGAGAAACAAATTCATTACATGTTTTAGTAATTTTTATTCCAAGAATAAAATTTGCCTCACCAAGATCTTTCATATCAAAATGGCTTCTAAGAATGTTTTTTTTTTCTACAATAATATTCATGTTAGAGTGAAAGATCAATAAATCATCAACACAGAGACAAATGATAACATGTGAATTATTCCAAAACTTATATTAAATGCACTTATCACACTAGTTTGTTTTAAAACCATTTTCAATCATGCAGGAATTAAATTTCTCATGTCATTATTGAATTAAATTTCTCATGTCATTGCTTCGATGCCTGTTTCAAGTCATATAGGGATTTAGTAAGTTTATACACTTTTCTTTTTTGTCCTGCTTCTACAAAACCTTCGAGTTGTTCCATATAAATTTCCTCATTTAAAAAAAAACGTTTTTACATCCATTTGATGAATATGAAAAATTGCAGCAATAGCAATTAAAAGTCTAATGGATGTAATTCTAGTTACAGAAGAAAAAGTATCAAAAACTTCTAAGCCTCCTAGTTGCTTAAAACCCTTAGCAACTAGTCTAGCCTTGTATTTATCAACAGATACATCTGGTTTTAACTTTTTTATTTGAACCCATTTGCACTCAATTGTTTTACAACCCAGTGGTAAATCAACTAACTTCCACGTTTTATTGGAAATTAGTGATTTTATTTCATCATCTTTTCAAAAAATAGCATCATGTGAAGATATAACTTCTTGTAAAGTGAGGGGTTTATCTCCAACATTAAAAACATAAAAATCAGGATCAAAATCTTTTTCTACTCTAGCACTTTTACTTCTTATTGTTTTTTAAGCAAAACCTAGCACTTTTACTTCTTCTTAACTCGAAATCATCATTTTCTTTATCTTTCAAAACAGAAGTAGAAGAACTATGTAGTGGAAAAATATTTTCTTCAGTCCTTTGACCCCCACTACTTTTAGAATCAAATGAAAATTTATTTTCATGAAAAATAGCATCAACTGATTCTATCAATATATTATCTTCAAGACTAAAAAATCTATAGGTTGTACTATTTAAAGCATAACCAAGAAAAGTATAAGTAGTAACTTTTTTACCCAATTCAATAAGTTTGGGATCAATACCCTCACATAAGCTAAACAACCCCAAACTCTTACATATCCCAAATTTGACTTGTGACCTTTCCACAACTCAAATGGTGTTAATTTATCTTTTTATGAGGCACCCGATTCAACACATAACAAGTAGCCAAAATAGCTTCACCCCAAAAATTTAAAGGTGCATTTGACTGAATGAGCATGGCATTAGTCAACTCAATCAAAGTTCTATTTTTTCTTTCTATTACACCATTAGATGCAGGAGATTAAGGTGGAGTAATTTCATGAATTATTCTCAATGATCTAATAAAAGAATTAAGTCCATTGGACTCATATTCATGACCTGTATCACTTCTAAGTCTTTTTATTTTTCTACCACATTGATTTTCAACTTCATGGAGATAAACTTTAAAATTTTCAAAAGCATCACTTTTATATTTAATCAAGAAAACATATGTATGCTTAGAAAAATTATCATAAAAATTGATAAAATATCTATTTTCTCCGTGAATTAAAGTTTCTCTAAGTTCACAAATATCAGTGTGAACTAACTCTAACAATTTGATTTTTCTTTTAACTTGAAAATGAGACCTTTTAGTGATTTTGGCAAGCTTCACATTTTTTAAAATCCTTTTTGATAATTGAGATTAATCCTAAATTACTCATGATTCCCACATATAATAATATCACACAAGATAATACACCAAAGCACATTCTCTCTACTCTTGGCCTTAACCAATTTGCTCTTCAATTTTTTCACCTTCTACTTCACTTTTTCAAGCTCAACTTCCAATCTAGAAATCGAATCCATCTCTATCTCTTTTTCTTCAACTAATCCTGTTGCATGATGCTTTTGTCCATTTTCAAATACTTTCAATCTATTTTCAGCTTCACTCAGATTCTCTACGAATTTTCTTGTCGTGGATCAATTTCGTCGCCTTCAAATAAATTTGGGATTTGATTAGAACTTTTGTATCTATATATCTTCAAAAACTATCGATTTTCCTTCAAAACGACACCAACATGCTTCAAGAATTGCTTCATTATGTTTCACTTTCACCTTCGAATTGGAACAACTTTGAGTTTTAGGGCTTTAGAAATGAACTGAGAAGAGAGAAGCTTCTTATTTCTTCGACATTTTGCAGTACAAACAGAAGAGAGTAGTTTCTTTTTGATGACCGAGGCAAAAGACAGACACACGAGCTCTTTGTTCATTGAAATCGCTTGTCTGGTTTAAGAAAAACAAAACTTCTGATATGAAGGGTAAACTTAACGGAAGTTTTTGAAAAATCTATTAGATTTTAGGGTAAAGGATCCAATTGAGCACTGTCAAACATTTTGAAAAGGAGGGTGTAAAAATTTTTTAGTGGCAAAAAATGAAAAAAATTCAGATATGACGAATTATATATAGAAGAGTAATGGCCATAGTATTAATGAAAGCAAGAAGTAAATTGCAGTGCGATGTAAAAAAATAGAAAGGAGATAGGAAGAGGAGAAGACAAATAGTGTGTATCCACTTGATCTTTCTCAATTAAACTTAATCCAAATTTTGACATCTACCGTTAGTTTCAGAGTTTAGGACCAAAATAATTTAAAAAAATTATGTACATTAAGGACTATTTGGTATGGGACATATATTATGGACCAAAATAGTCGATCCCTATACATTATGGGTGTGTTTGGTATGACGAAAAATATTTTCCCATTTTCTCTTGTTTGGTTGCAGTTAAGATCTTGGAAAATGTTTTCCTCTTCCTCAAAATAGCAGAAAATATTTCCATAAAAAATTGGGGGAAAACATTTTCCGTATTAATATAAACACACCAACGCATTCCCTAACCCACCCCCGCATCACCTTAACTCCACACTCACACCGACAAACCCAACCCCAGCTCCCCTCACCACCCCACCACACCCCAAACCACCCATCCCACTACCACCACCCCCACCTCCCCACCCACCCTAGCTTCTACCACTACCTCCGAATTTTCTTTTTCATATATTTGCTTTTTATTTTATAATTTTTTGTATAAAAAACAGTAAAATATTTCTTACCCCCACTACACCCTCCCCCACCCCAACCCACGGCACCCCACCCTATAATACCTCGTACCTTCAAACTAAGCCATATTCATGATTCAGGGACTTAGAAAATAAAGACGAGGTGTGTTAAGATTAAAATTCACTTTAGTTTAGCGATCTGCATTTTACGTCAGGTTTTATGGACCGTAAATGGTTTTACAGGCCGTAAAATGGACCGTAGATGAACGTCAGGAATCCCAGGTCACTGTTACCAATTTACGGTGGGTTTTACTATCTGTATAAATTTTACGGACCATACTTTGTACCGTAGAATATATTACAGATCGTCTTTTGTACTGTAAATGAGGAGAAGGAATGTCGAGCCACTTACGGTCACTTTTAAGGACCGTAAATTATTTTACGGACCGTAGAATGGCTGGACGGTTGAACAGTATATATTCGCGTTTTTTAGCCCTTTTTCATATTTTTCATTCTCCTCAAGCCCTAGAATGAAGTTCTTCTCCTCTCCTCATCCTACTACGTCAAGGTAAGCCTATTCCAAGCAATTTCAAGTATTTCTTATGTACATACACGAATTCTAAGCCAAATCCATTGTTTCTAACCTAGGGTTTTCAAGAAAACCTATATTAAGTTTCAAGCTTTTGGATTTCATCTTCAAGATACAAACCTTGTTGCAAGTTTTGGAGCGATTAAGGTATGTAGGGCTTCTATCCACGTGTGCGAACATCATTGTTCTTCCCCACTCTACGTTCATCCATGAAAATACAAAGTTCCACAAACCTAGGAGTTCTACTCCAATTCATGATGACCCTAAGTTACATGTACCATGACTTACCATGTTCGTATTAATAATTCGTTATTATATTCTTGATATTCCATTTTGGTTATTGAGAATCCGTCCGTAATCCATGAACACCCATGCTTTGCATTCCATGATTCTTAAATGCAAGATATGAACTAATGTGCTTATTTTCATGAAAATTTACATGCTTTCCATATTTTCATACAAGTTATACTATATACTTATATTAATGTTATATTATACCCATGAATCATGTTTACAAGACATGTTTGTGAATCATGTCTAAGTCATACTTACAAGTTATGTTATACAAACCATGGGCTCAGATGTCACCTATATCCATGTTCATATTTTTAGGAGTAGCATAGGTTTACCGAGAAGGCTCAGACTGCCTGAAACTACGTATGCCAACGTAGGGTAAGGGTCGATCAACCCATATTAGGACTATACCTTCAAACAATTGAATTGGATCCACCCAGATTAGGACTATACCTTCAAACCATTGAAGGTAGGGTAAGGGTCGATCCACCCAGATTAGGACTATACCTTCGAACAATTGAATTGGATCCTTTCATGTCATGCTCATGTCTCATACCCAGGCAAGTTATGGATTGCTCTCCTAGTCGGGCTAGGTACCAGACTCCACGCCTCGCATGGTGATTTCATGTTGTCGGTTATACTATGACTCTCTCACAAGATACAAATGTACATATGTACTTAAAATTCTTTTACTCATGTTATAAATTTATTCATGTCATATGATGTTTATGTTCATGTTCAGCTTATAGTTTCAGTTCTATTATTTCATGTGCCATGTTTATTTCATTCAGTTGCTTTACATACCAGTATAGTTCAAATGTACTGACGTCCCCTTTTATTGCCCGAGGGCCTGCATTTCACGATGTCGGTATTGATTTACAGGACAACGGATCTGCTCGTTAGGACATTACTCGTATCAGTTTTTGGTGAGCCCCATCTCATTCGAGGTTTTGTCATTTGTTATATTTCATGTTCATGTTAGTTATGCAATCAAGGTATGCTAGAGGCCTGGTCCTGGTAAACAGTTTAGCGGTCAAACTCACGTTTAGAGGTTTCATAGACTAGTTTAGCATGTTATGTCAGATACTCAATTTCGGTCAGCCTTTTTTGCTACAATTTCATGATGTTCCGTACTTATGTCTTAAATAAGTATTTTCAGTATTATTATGATATTTAATGCTTATTTAAACTTTCATGATTTAAGTTATATTCCGCATTAATTCATGTACGATGTTGATTCAGCAAGCCATGTGATTCGTTGGGTCACATGCATCGAGCCACCGAGTACCGTGTTGCTCCCAGGCCATGGTTCGGGGCGTGACAAAGCTTGGAATCAAAGCCTAGGTTCAAGTGTCTTAGGGAGTCTATGAAACCATGTCCAGGGGGTCACTTTTATATGTGTGTGCGTGCCACACATATAAACAGTTGACCACCAAGACATCTAGAATTGTCTCACTTCTTTCATACTCTAGATCGTGCAGTTATAGCTATGCGTTCAGGAATCCTTCTAACTTGTGCGTATTACATATTTTAGAAAATGCCTGCGAAAAAAAAAGTACATCAAGAGGACTTCAGCTACTAGCCAGGGAGCTACTACTAATGTTACTCCAGAAGTGGAGCCTTAGACTCAGAGGGCTACATCGGATTCTGCACTCCCACCTACCGAAAGGCCTGCGGAGGTCTGTCCCACTGTTACTCCGCAACCCAGTACCACTGACATAGATGTTAGGGGAGCTATCCAACCGTTCACCTAATTTTTTGCTACCCAAGCACAATGTCAGGGAATGGCTGCAAGCACAAGTGCTAGTGGAGGGTCGAGCAGTTCTAGGACTCAGGAATTTTTGCGCATGAAGCCTTCAGTTTTCACTGGAACTATTAAGGGGGAATATCCTTAAAATTTCATTGATGGGCTTTAGAAGGTTTTTCATGTTATGCATGCTTCAGAGACGGCGGTAGCAGAGTTGAGAGCTTATTAGTTGCAAGATGTTGTTCATATTTGGTATGAGTCGTGGGAACCGTCTCGAGGAGAAGATGCATCCCCTGCAACGTGGGATGAATTTACAGACGCTTTCATTGACCACTTCCAGCCGCTTGAGGTTAGGGAGGCGAAGACCTACGAATTTTAGAGACTCAGGCAGAATGTGTAACATCTCGTAAATCTGAGTTAGGTGTGAATGTGTAAAAACTAGTATTAAGATGATATTTTAGCTATATGAATCCATTCGAGATGAATTCGAGGTGATAAATAGCAATTTTGAAGTCAAACCAAATAGTGATGTTCGTAAGAGTTCTCAAACTCATCTAAATTTTAGTAGGCCAGACTTCTAGGCTAGTTTCATGAAAATTCATTGAGAATTTGAGAAAACATCCTTAATGATATTTTAAATCTTTGAAATACCTTTCCAACGATATATGGGGAAGCTCAAACAGAGCTCTGTGCTAGAAGTTATGCCCATTTTACTAAACATCGTCAGTATAGTGGAAAAATTAGGCGTGCGCGTCACCCTGCTCGTCTCCGGGCGCGGCGTCCCAGGCCAAGTTTTCAAAAAACTCAAAATTTTAACACAGTCAAAAAATATAACGTGCGTGCCACCGGGCACGACGCCCCACGCGACGCGCCAGGCCATTTTATGCCTTAAGCGATTTTTCTCGAATTTTAAAAAAGCCTAACTTCGTAAAGCTTTTCCCCACTTCGTTTTGGCTGAATTTTTGTGAGGAAACAACCTTAAAACTTCCCCAAAACATCCAAGGTAAATTCTGGATCAATTCCCATCATTACTACATCAATATCACATCAAATTGACCCTAGTTCATCTCTAAAAACCTTAGATTCTTGAAAACCGAAGAAAGAGAAGTTGAAGGAGACTTTGGGAAATTTCTTGAAGGTATTGTTACGACCCATTTTAGGACCATGCGGCACCTACCTTTCCCACCTCGGTAGGCGAACCCTCTTATTGAATAACACATCAATTAAATAAAGACGAATCATTTAAACCAATTGATATTTAGAATTAACAGCGGAACGTCATAATATATTCAATAACCTCAAGTATTTATATGATTACAACAGTTACATGATTACAGACTCGATCCAATTTCCCATGACCTGGTCTAGACTAGTACAAGATCGACTAAATGAATTTCAGATTTCCACTACATTCTAAGACTCAGCCTCCGTCCTGGAATGAAGTGGGAGGAGGCCTTCAAGATAGGCACCGCGCATCTCCGCACACATCACAATCAACCACCTAAAATGATCTACACCCCAAAAAGGGTGTAGCAAGTGCAATATCAGTACAATCCAAGCGTACTGAGTAAGTATCATAGGCCGACAATGGTTAGAAACACATATCAGTAAAAGAAATAACAGATAAATATGATAACAACCCAATCAAGTCATACATCTATCCCCCACACACTGTACATCAATACCTTTTTAATCATTAACTTCACTCCAATAATCACCAGTCAATTTCACAACAATCTCGCAACTCATATATCATTAAATCGTTCGTTCTAGTCTAGTGGTCAACTCATCATTAAGACATCCATTATCCTACATCACATAGAGGCCAAACATATAACAAATCTTACGGACGGTCTATGGGCTACTTCAACAAGTTCCAACAATAAATCCGAATCCAAGTACACTTCATTGCCTAAGTAAAGCATCTAATCCCAAATGTGCCAAGTCTGAATATATCAAGTCCGAATCCAACATCACAAGTACAACACCAAACATATCAAAATCAAATCATAATGCAATGCAATAGTGTATGAATACAATGCAATGCCATGCAAATGTTCTGTACCCATGTACTTCGGACGGAAATATCGACATCTCGGTAGCACAACCAACTGTGACTCGCGAAGACTACGTGCCACCCGTCCCAGATCTTTGCCCAACAGACAGACGGGACTCCGAATCTTTGCCCACGAGGGGTTTTCACCGGTACCACTCTGGGGGACCCATGGAGTCCATGCACTATCAGCGATTTCGAAACTAACATCGGATATCGGCCATGGAATCAACGATTTTGGAACTAACATCGGATATCGACCATCTCACGTTACTCAAGTAAAAGAGTTTTATCAAGTATCAACTTCGCTCAATCAATGATTCCGGAATGAACATCGGATATCAGCCATCTCACATCACTCAAGTAAAAGGGTTTTCTCCATTATAATCAGGATATCAACAATGTATCATGAATGGATGAGAATGCGTGCAATGCATGTGTCAACATCAACAGTCAGATCAATATCACAAGTACCATCAATCGGGTACGCCAACATATATCTGAATCACAAATACCAACAGTGGGTATGCCAACAATATAACCGAATCAAAAATACCAACAGTGGGTATGCTAACAATATAACCGAATCACAAATACCAACAGTGGGTATGCCAACAATATAACCGAATCACAAATACCAATAGTGGGTATGCCAACCATATAACCGAATCACAAGTACCAATAGCGGGTACGCCAACCGTATCAAAATCAAGATGATAAGACAAAATCCAACATCAATCAATAACTCATGGCATCAAGCCAACACAAAATGATAATCAATTCACAACATAACGGGATGGCTAGCCCCAAACACACAACAGGTTAATCTAGTCGATACACATCATTACCACTTCCCCTAACTCAACCTAATAGCTCAGAACAAGTAATTTCACCTTCTACTCATAATCATTCCTCACAACTCAATCTAGAACTCAGTCACAATCTTTGGTACATTTTATCCTTCCATTTATCAACTAGGTTCACTATTAATGGTATAACACAATTAATCACATATTACAGAAAATTCCCATTGTGAGACATAAATAATTATGTACCATCCACTACTCCCAAGTCACATAAAATCCACCGATACTTACGAAAACCCAATCAAACATCCTGAAGAATCTACAGGCCACAAGCCTGAACATAAAAATCACACAACAATATCATCCTAGGATTCCATCCCAAATCTCCAAATTCCTACACATGCATTCTCTGTTCCTTCTAATACATGAATATATGAAACTAAATGGAGTCTACCGAAAGGAAAGCCGTAACCTACCTGGCAACCGAACAGGTGACATGAACCCACACATTTGCCTTGTCTTCCAAAGCATCTCCAAATAAACAAACTCTATTCACATGTAAATTTTATGTAAGAAACCATGAAGAATGATATCCATATTGACTACTTTCTATTGGGGGTTAAATTTCACCCTTTAATTTAGGAAAAATGGGTCTCAAGGACAAAATGGGAATTTTATTGTCAAAATACTAAATTCATTACCAAAAGGTAAAAACGCATTACTATAATCATAGGAATACTTAATTAATTCTCAGAATCATCAATATAACACAAACCCCCAAATTTGGGTCTAAGAACCCTAACTTTAATTCATGAAATTCAACTCTAGCATGGAAGATTATTGGTTAACAAGCCTAGATATATCATTATCTAGCATAAATAGAAACATTAACATCATTTATTCACAATCCAGGAAGCCAATTTGTTTTGAAAACCTTTCAAGAAAAACCCCCCATAAACCCTCTTTGATTCTATGGGTTCTACGGTCATACTAACGATTAGAAGGTGAAACTAAGTAAGTATGAGGTTAAGAACTTTACCTTAGGATGGAATTTACCTTCCTACCTTCAAAGTCGCCTCTTCTATGCCTTAGAACAAACTTAGAATAGATGCGAAATGTTTAAGGGTTCATGAAATAAAAGGGGTATTCTGGTGCAGTTATGCTGCTACATCAGTCATCGTGCCACCCCAGCGGTGCTCAGACTGCTATGGCGGTCTAGCCTTAACCCATTGAAATACCACTGCAGTGGTCACCTCACCGCCCCAGCAGTGCCATTACAACGGTCCTGGTGCCGCTGCGGCAGGCACCAGTAACCTGAACACCAGAAACAGATTCCTAACTTTCGTAAAATCAATTTCGAAACTCGATTATCATCCGAGACCCAAAATACACAAATAACATATGTAGATATACATAAAAATGCACTATGAACTCACTCGTGGCCTCAGATTTCCCAATAGAGGTTTCGTTGACCAAGTCAACTCTAGGTCAAACAGTTTTCGCTTAAAGTCACATTCTTAAAGGGTGTTCCAAGACTCAAAAAGATGCCTAGGAAGCCATGGAAATTATCTTCTCGGGTTCAAATAGTTCTAACGAGACTCAGGAACGGGTCAACGAGGGTAAAAATGGGATAATCACGATAACCACAAAATGGGTCGTTACAGGTATATTCTTTGAACTTTATTGAGATTATTGAGAGGGATGAGACTAGTGTAAGGTATTATAAACAATAATAATCCATGGGTGATTCATGAGGATTCAAGAACAAGTTTTAAGTCTAGAAAATCCCAAGCTTTTTGAATAAGGGTAGAAGTCCCTAGAATCGATTAAAGTTCAAATCTTTATCATCTAAATCAATTGGAGAGCAATTGTTGAATCTCATAAAATCTGTTTGGTAGTGTTTTAGCGGAAATTGAGGTATGTCTCTTTTTAAAACCTTCTTTTGACGTATGTCTATTTTTGAACATGCTCTTTTAAACGTTTAAGGTTTTGTTTGGTAAGGTTTGTGTGCGTGAGGGACAAGCTCGCATTAAACCTTTATGTGTATTATAGTATATAAATGTTTATATGATCTTCACTTATCGAAGGATGGTTGAAATTGAAATATTAAGCTTTGGTTTTCGAACTCGAATTGCCCTATAAGGGACGTTTAAACTTGATTGTTGGAAAGCTTGGATAATTCATGAGTTTGCTCTACGAACGGATTGTGTTGAACTTGAAACTTGTTTAGTGACTTGATCTCGATTTCTAAACCTATAAATGAATTGATGTACCCCTATTAATGCGATGATGAACATAATCCATAAGGAGTGATTTGACTTCTATGCTATGATTGTGATTCAGCTATTATGCCATGCTTTTTATTGTTTGTGTTTTTCCTAGCTACTTGGGAGGAAGGGTAGTCACTATGGATCCTGGTGGGGTTTGCCTAGCCATTTGGGAAGAAAAGTGGCCATTGAGGGTCAATAGCCCTATTGTGGTCTTTTCCTAGCCATTCAGGAGAAAGAGTGGTCATCAGGGGTTCATAACCTCGATGTGGTTTTTCTTAGATATTCAGGAGGAAGGATAGACATTGAGGTTTCACAACCCCAGTGTGGTTTTGCCTAGCTATTCGGGAGGAAGGATAGCCATTGGGGGTGACAAACCTCGATGTGGTGCTTTTATGCAGTTTAGAGAACCTTAAGTGGTCATCCCTTCATTATATGGATGTGGGCCTGTATTGGCATGTGTTATACTTTAATTTCCTGTGAGTGGCTTGTTGATGATCTTGAGTTCATAAGTGATAAGACTTAATGTGATAAACAATACAACAAGTTGAGATTGATATATCCTTGTGTTATTCGATTTTGCTGGTGATTTTGCTAAGGTTACTGGTTTACTCTATCTTTGGATTTTGAACTATTTGAAAGAACATAAGGTAACAAGAATGACTTAAGGACTCAAAGTGATCATTTCTTCATCATTGTCTTATATTGGATATTCATGAGATGTTATCATTCATTTTGAACTGTTTCTCAGTACTGTTCAAGTATACTTATTACTCACACATTTTGCTATTAACTATTGTCCCAGAGACACTCACTGAGTACCTAGTACTATAACGACCCGATTGGTCATTATAGTGCAATTGAACCTTTTACCCCTGTTGACCCTTTTCGAGGTCATCTTGCGACTTTTAATGTGTCTTTTGGAAGTTTGAGCCTGAAAGTTCGATATGTCTGACTCAAAGTTGACTTTTGAGTAAATGAACCTTTTTCGAAATTTCGTTGATTCCGAGAGGTCCGAATGATCGTTTGTGACTTAGTGGGATATTCGGTTCTGCTCCCAGGGCACTTGGGAACGTTTTGGGACTTGGGTTGGAAACTTAGATTTAGGCCAATGGGGGTTGACTTGGTAAAATAGAACTCCCTTGGAAATTTCAAGGCCATGGATGAGTTCGTAGCATGTTTTTATGTGCACACCATGTTTGTTTGGTATCTGTGGGGCCTCGGGTGATAGTAGGATTTGGGGTTGAACCTTGTTAAAAATGAAGATTTTTTAGTGTCTGTGTCCGCTGTAGCAGCACTAGGCTCACGGTAGCGGTCCCACTGTAGTGAGGGACCGACCGCTATAGCGTGTGGGTTGATTTCTTGGCTAGTCGCCTCAGCGAATGGATATCCACTGTGGCGTACTCGCTATAGCAGAAGGTAAGCCGCTATAGCGGCCTTGTGAATTGTAGTGTTGGCCGCTGTAGCGTGCCTGGTAGCGTTGTAACCTGCTCGCTGCAGCAGGCAGTTCGACCGCTACAGCGGATGGCGGGCAGATTATTCCCTTCCTTATTAAGTTAAAACCCTTGAACCCTATCATTTCCCTTCATCACTGTCTAAGCACACTTTGGGCGAATTGAATAGCTTTTGGACTGAATCTTCTTGAAGGTATGATGTTACACCTCGGAACTTTAGGTTGCTGAGCGGTGAATGGACAAACGTACGTTAAGGTGTACATGATGTCCCTACAAGTAAGAAGGGATGCTTAACAATTTTAATTAAGATTCCAAAGAAGTTAGAGGCAAGGGAGAAAAGTTCGTTAAATAAAACTTCATTGCAGTCCTGCGAAAGGGGGTTCGACGGCCGTTCTTTGTAACTTCGGACGGGCCGATGATTCGTCGATTGTGTCGTAGAATCGAGTTAGTGCGGAGACCATTCGACGAACAGATCGACGCTCCGTCGATTAGTTGGATGGACCGTCCTTCTCACCGTAGAATGAAAAGAAACGAAAGGTTGCAACTGGAAATTTAACGACTTCAACGATCAGATCGACGCCCCGTCGATCCGATCGACGCTTCGTCGATCGTACCGTATATCTCGGTCGGGACTGATTTCAAGATTTTATATAAGGACCTTTCTCTCATTTTAATTCATTCCATCTTACTCCTCCACACACCAAGAAACCTCTAGAACCTTCTCCATCATTCATCCACAAGGATTCAAGGGAAAACCAAGATCAACTATACCAAATCCACGAAGTCAAGTGTATGAAACCCATTAAAAGTTCATCTAAGCCAAGAAAACTAAAGAGAAGGGAGTTAGGGTTTTGGTGCAAGAAGAGAAGTTCCACTCAAAGGTTGTTCATCCATCATCCAAGGTGAGTTTTATGGTATTTACATGTTATTTAAGGTGTTGAAAAGTTGAAACACTTGGATTGTAGAAGGAGGTAGGAAATGGGTCATGAATGAGTGAATAGTGTCATTATTGAACAATAGTTGGGATGAATTATGAATGTTGGTGTGTTGTGATTGTAAATATGTTATAAATGACATCTAGACCATGGAATAAGTATTATATATGAGAAAACGCGATAGTGACCTATAACCATAATTGTGGAGAAATTGAAGGAATATGATAAATTGTGGGAAATGTAGATGATTGATGATTGTTGTTGCGATATTGTGAATATTATTATGAACGTTTGGGAGTTGATATAAAATGTGGGAAAAGTAGTAGAAACAAAGGAAATGCTGCCCAATTTTTCGCTAGAAATAGTACAATGTCTTATAGCCGAGTAACTAATGTTAATACGAATCCTCTTGAAGGTAGAAACGCGAGCATTGAAAGAGAACGATCAAGTGATAGAGTAGTTAAGCGACAAAGGTATGTAAGGCTAGTCCTTTATTTCTATGACATGAATCCTATAGTATGACTTTCCTTCCTCTTCATGAATAGCTATATGAGATAAGAGATATGTTATGAGCCAATAATGATGAGGATGAGTTAAAGTATAGAGATTCTAGATGTTCATGATATAATGTTCCTATAGAGTTAATGATGTCGTTTATTGTATACACTCACCTTATATGCTAATTCCTTCAAGGTAAGGCAGAATGTTAATGAATGCTCCATAATGAAATCGGGGAATCACGACCTTACGTCACCCTGATAAAGTATAGTTGTCCTTGAGTCTTTATGCATGCACTATGATGAACATATTATCATGATGATATAACACCGCGCCTATATGGCCGGGCAGTCACCGCTAAAGCAGGCAGCGTATACACCATGGCCAGATGGCATGGGCAGACACCACTAGTGGGCGGCATGAGATGATACCCCGGACGTGAGAGGCCTGGACGCAGGCTAATGATTATCACACCAATCCGATATGGACGGGAAGCTTATACATTTATGCATATATGATATGATGATTATGAAAGTAAACCAGCATGCATTATTTCTTTCGTGATTCACAGTCAAATACAAATTGCTCCTCATTTGATGCCTCCTCATTTCATTGATGCTTCATTATTGTTTATGCCTTACATACTCAGTACAATGTTCGTACTGACGTCCGTTTTCTCTGGACGCTGTGTTCATGCCCACAGGTAGACAGGGAGGTGATCTTGATCCAGATTCGTAGGAGGTATTAGCTGATTTGAAGAGCACTCCATTTTTCGGAGGTGCCATTGATTATTCTTTTGGTATATATGTATATGTATGTTGTGGGCACGACGAGGTCCTGTCCCGTCCATAAGTCTAGTACTCTAGTAGAGGCTCGTAGATGCGCAGTGTGGGTAGTATGATCTCACAAGTTCCTCATTGTATATATATGTATGTAGGTTATTTTGATAGCCGAAAGTCTCATGTATATAAAGTAAATATGTTTCAAATGATAATAATTACCATGGTTATGAGCATAAGATGCATAAATGAGAGTAGATGAGTAGTAGAACAAGTGGTGCTCGGTGGTTAGCCCTGGGTACCCGTCACAGCCCCTAGGCGGGTCGTGACAAAAGTGGTATCAGAGCAGTTCAGTCCTAGGAAGTTTCTACGAGCCGTGTTTAGTAGAGTCTTGTTTATGGTGTGTTGCGCGCCACATCAATAAACAGGAGGCTACAGGGCATTTAGGAAAAATGACCATCTTTCATCTTAAGAGATCGTGCGATAGAGCTGTGTTATAAGATTTTCCCCTCTTACTAGTGTGTTGTGATTTCAGAAATGCCGCCAAAGGGAAAAGCTACAGCCGCCCGGAAGGGTAACACTACGACAAAAAGGCGAATAGAAAGAGAGCCTCCAATGAATGCAGAAGAGGGCGAGTCACATAATGAGGCCCTATCTAATACTTCCTTTACCCAGCCCAATATAGAAGAACAAGGAGGAGCTTCAGCTCCAGTTCCTCCACCTGTTGCTTCGGGTCAACAAGTGACCGAGGCCATTCATCTATTGACACAGTTGGTTGCCGCCCAGGCACAGTGGCAGAATATGTGCCCAAGTGATCTGTCAGCTAGTACCAGAGCCCGTGATTTTATGAGTTTAAATCCTCCGAAGTTTTTCGGGTCAAAGCCGGATGAAGACCCGCAAGGTTTTATTGATGAGATGCTGAGAACATTGAGAATTGTTCATGCCTCTGAGATTGAATCTGTGGAGTTGGCATCTTATAGGCTCAGAGATGTGGCGGTATTGTGGTACAACAATTGGCTAGCATCAAAGAAAGTAGATGCGCCTCATCCCGTGTGGCAAGAATTTGTAGATGCTTTCATCCGTCACTATTTGCCACCCGAGGTCTGCCGTGCTAGAGCAGATAGGTTCTTAAATCTGAAGTAAGGAAGTACGAGTGCCAGGGAATATAGCCTTCAATTTAATTCCTTGGCTAGATATGCCCCGACTATGGTGGCCAATATGGGAGATAGGGTACACAGGTTTGTGAGTGGCTTGGGGTCACATTTGTTCAAGGATTGTTTAACGGCTTCGTTGCAAGAAGGGATGGATATTTCCCGAATACAAGCCCATGCCCAGAACTTGGAGGGACGACAGCAACCACAAAGAGGTGATCGTGACATTGATTGAAGGAAAAGCAAGAGGGACAGATCTATGGGGGCAGGCAGTGATTATAGAGCAGGATCAAGACAGACATATTCTAGGCATTCAGGCCAGTCGGTGACTAGTGCACCTTCACGATTTACGGGTAGGAGATTTGATCGCTCCTTTCGTTCAGGACAGGGTCAGAGTTCGAGGGCCTCATATTCTCAGTTCAGGGAAGATTATAGTCAGAGGAGACCCTCAGTACCGCGATGCAGCCAGTGCGGTAGACTACATTCCGGACAATGTCACCAAGGTTCGGATGCTTGCTATGCCTGTGGCCAGGTTGGGCATATGATGCGAGATTGCCCGTCGACGAGTGATAGAGTTGGGGTTCAGCCCACAGGATCAGCAGCTGGTTCATTTTCAGTGCGCCTGGTAGGGCAGACTCCCCAGATCCCAGCAGGACGAGGTAGAGGCAGAGGGGGAGCATCTACTTTGGGTCCAGTCAGGCCCGTGTGTACGCTTTAGCCGGACGATAGGATCTTGAGTCCTCCCTAGATGTGGTTACAGGTACATTGTCCATATTTTCCCATGATGTATATTCCTTGATAGATCCGGGTTCTACTTTCTCCTATATTACTCCATATGTTGCTGGTCGTATTGGGGTGAAACCCGAGCCAATCGAACCTTTTGAGGTAACTACTCCGGTTGGTGATCCCGTGATAGCTAGACAAGTGTATAAAAACTGTGTACTTGTGATATGCAATCGCCAGACCAAAAATGATTTAATTGAGCTAGACATGCTAGATTTCGATGTGATTATGGGTATGGATTGGTTGGACTCATGTTATGCTAATGTGGATTGCCGAATGAAGATAGTCCGATTTCAATTTCCGGGAGAGCCTGTGCTTGAATGGAAGGGTAATACAACATCTCCAAAAGGTAGGTTTATTTCCTACCTTTAGGCAAGAAAGATGATATCCAAAGGCTATATTTATCATCTAGTACAAGTTCATGATACAGAAACAAAGTCACCAACTTGCCAATCCGTCCTGGCAGTGAACGAATTTACGGATGTATTTCTAGATGAACTTCCAGGCCTTCCTCCAGAAATAGAAATTGACTTCACCATTGATGTGTTGCCGGACACCAAGCCTATTTCTATTCCTCCTTATCGAATGGCTTCGGCAGAATTGAAAGAGCTAAAGGCGTAGTTGAAAGATTTGCTTGAGAAGGGGTTTATTAGACCCAGTTCATCACTGTGGGGATCACCAGTCTTGTTCGTGAGAAAGAAAGATTGTTCCTTACGAATGTGCATCGATTATAGACAGTTGAACAAGGTGATGATAAAGAACAAATATCCTCTCCCAAGGATTGATGATTTATTTGATCAACTACAGGGTGCCAAGTGGTTTTCTAAATAGACTTGAGGTCAGGTTATCATCAAGTGAGAGCTAGAGAAGAAGATATTCCCAAAACGTCTTTCAGAACTAGATATGACCATTATGAATTCCGAGTGATGTCGTTTGGGTTAACTAATGCTTCGGCAGTGTTCATGAATTTGATGAATAATGTATTCAGGCCGCTCTTGGATTTATTCGTGATAGTATTCATCGATGATATCTTGGTATACTCTCGCACATAATCAGAACATGCAGATCATTTACGTATCGTTCTTGGCATTCTTCGAGCCCGAGAGTTATATGCAAAATTTTCAAAGTGCGAGTTTTGGCTAAATTCTGTAACATTTCTGGGCCATGTTCTTTCAGATGATGGCATTCGAGTCGACACTCAGAAAATTGAAGCTGTGAAGACTTGGCCAAGGCCTACGAAGCCTACAGAAGTCCGTAGTTTCCTGGGTTTGGCGGGTTATTATAGAAGATTCGTAGAGGTATTTTCATCTATTTCAGCCCCATTGACGAAGCTAACCCAGAAGTCGGCTAAATTTCAATGGAGTGATGCTTGTGAACGCAGCTTCGAGGAGTTGAAAGACAGATTGACCTCAGCTCCGATCTTATCACTTCTAGAAGGGTCAGATGGTTATGTGGTATACTGTGATGCTTCCGGCGTTGGGTTAGGATGTGTGTTAATGCAGCACGGTAGAGTTATTGCTTATGCTTCGAGACAACTGTGGAAACATGAAAAGAACTATCCAACTCATGATCTCGAATTGGCCGCAGTCATTCATGCATTAAAAATGTGGAGACATTACTTGTATGGGGTGCATGTCGATATTTATACAGATCACAAAATTCTTCAGTACATTTTCAAGCAAAAGGAGTTAAATTTGCGGCAGAGGCGGTGGTTAGAGTTATTGAAATATTACAATGTGAATATTTTGTACCACCTTGGAAAAGCAAATGTAGTAGCTGATGCGCTTAGCCGCCGGTCAATGGGCAGTTTATGCGAAGTTCCTTCGGAGAAGAAAGAATTAGTTCATGAGCTCCACCAACTAGCTAATCTTGGAGTACGTGTGATTGATTCGGGTAGTGCACGGATTAGTATTAATAATCCCACGGATTCGTCCCTGAATGTGGAAGTGAAAGAGCGTCAGTATGAAGATCCTCATTTGAGACAGTATAGAGACACACTTCGTGAAAAAGAGAGATCTCCATTTAAAACTTCGATGGATGAGATTCTTAGATACCAAGACAGGCTATGTGTTCCGGATGTTTCAGAATTGCGCCGAAGAATTCTGGAAGAAGCCCATTATTCTCAGTATTCTATTCACCCAGGTGCAACAAAGATGTATCATGATCTCAAATTGATATATTGGTGGGATGGCATGAAGAGAGACTTAGCAGAATTTGTAGCCCAATGTCCAAATTGCCAACAAGTAAAGATCAAACATCAGAAGCCAGGAGGGTTATTGCAAGCGATGGAAATTCCTACGTGGAAACGAGAAGTTATCAATGTGCATTTTATTGTAGGATTAACCCGTTCCTGAGACAAGTATGATTCTATATGGGTAATTGTGGACAGATTAACAAAGGTATCTCATTTTCTTCCAGTTAGAACCACATACTCAGCAGAAGATTATGCGAGGTTGTATCTCAAAGAAATTGTGCGACTTCATGGTATTCACTTATCCATTATTACAGATAGAGGAGTACAGTTTATAGCCAAGTTCTGGAAGTCCTTCCAAGGAGGTCTACGTACCCAAGTGAAACTTAGCACATCATTTCATTCACAGACTGATGGACAAGCCGAACGTACTATACAGACCTTGGAGATTATGCTAAGAGCGTGTGTTTTAGACTTTGGTGGTAGTTGGGATGACCACGTACCCCTTATTGAATTTGCATATAACAATAGCTACCATTCTAGTATTCAAATGGCTCCGTATGAAGCTTTATATGGAAGAAAGTGTAGGTCCCCAATTGGATGGTTCGAAATAGGAGAAGTATAGCTAATAGGACCTGATTTGGTTCAGTAAGCGGTACAAAAAGTCAAAGTGATCCGAGATCGATTGCTGACAGCCCAAAGTCGCCAAAAATCTTACGCGGACAACCGCCGGCGAGACTTGGAATTTCAGGTTGATGAGTGGGTATTTGTTACACCTCGGAAATTTTCCCTTGAACGTACAATGAATAGACTAACGAAGAAGATGAGTATACGATGTTTTAATAAGAAGGGAACGGCGTTTGACGACCCTAAGTAAGATTTCAAAGGCAATGGGAATAAGAGGTAGGTTATGAGCCCAACGACTATTTATAGGTTTTGAAAAATGGGAAAAGTTGCAGATATGCACTTTGGTCTCGTCGATGAAATACGGACCGTAAAGTGGTGTATGGCCTGTAAACTGCCATGTCGTATTTCAACTTTCTGCCAAAGACTTGAATGGTTAAATACGACTTGAAATACGGACCGTAAACTGAAATACGGCCCGTAAACTGAGTTTGTAAATCACCATGTCCTCAGCCTGACTTTCTGGTTCTGTCATAATTTAATACGCCCACAGAATACGGACCTTAAATTGGAATACGGACCATAAACTGGGTTTACGACCACTGTGCACTTCAACTACTGTTCATTTCGGATAAGATTTTAAGTCATTAAAAAGGAGACCTAAGCTCATTAATTCATTTCATTCCCACGATACTTCTCTCTAGAAACCTCTAGAATATTCTCCACTCTTTATCTACAAGAAAACAAAGGAGATCAAAGATCAACATCAAGAATCCAAGTGTATGAAATTCATCAAAGTTCATCCAAGTTAAGAAATTTCAAGAGAAGTAAACTAGGGTTTTGGTGCAAGAAGAGTAATACCACTCAAGGCTTGTTCCTACAACATCTAAAGTATGTTTTATGGCATTTACATGTTATTTAGGGTATGGAAGAGTTGAAACACTTGGATTATAGAAGAATGTATGAAATGGGTCATGAAAGTGTGAATAGTAGCAATGTTGAGTAAAGGTTTGAATTGAGCCATGATCATTAATAATTTGTGATTATAAAAATGTTATGAATGACATTTAGAACATGGAATAAGTATCCTATGTGAGAAAAATGCAACAATGAACCATGACCATGATTAAGGAGAAATTGAGGACAAATTGTGAAATACAGATATTGTAAACGAATGATGAGTGTTGTATATCATATTGAGAATGTTGTTATGAATGTTTGAGAGTTGATATAGAATGTGGGGAAAGTAGTATAAACAAAAAACAATGCTGCTCAATTTTTCCCTAGAGATAGTAGCTCGCTCTTATAGCCCACTAACTAACGTTAATGCGAAATTCTCTCTTGAAGGTAGAAACGTGACATTGAAGGAGAACAAGCGAACGATAGACTAATTAAACGAGAAAGGTATGTGAGGCTAGTCCTTTATTTCTAATGGCATGAATCCTATAACACGACTTTCTTTCCTCTTCATGAATTCCTACATTCCGGAAAGCTAAAAGTCTGTCCATGAATAGCTACACAAGATAAGAGATATGCTATGAGTCCTATAATGATGATGATGAGTTAAAGTATGGAGATTCTAAAATGTATGATATGATGATCTTATGATGTTAATGATGTTATTTATTGCGTACACTCACCTTATATGCTAATTCCTTCAAGGTGAGGCAGAATGTCAATGAATGCTCCATAATGAAATCGGGGGATCACGACCTTACGTCACCCCGATAAAGTATAGTTGTCCTTGAGCCTTATGCATGTACTATGATAAACATATTATGATGAGTATATTATGATGAGCATATTGTGATATAACACCGCGCCTATGTGGCCGGGCAGTCACCGCTAAGGCGGGCAGCGTATACACCATGGCCAGATGGCTTGGGCAGACACCACTATTGGGCGGCATAAGATGATACCCCGGACTCAGGAGGCCTGGACGCAGGCTAATGTTATGATTATCACATCATACCTATATGGACGGGCAGCTTATACATTTATGCATACATGACATGATGATGATTATGAGTAAGCCAGCATGCATTATTTCCTTTGTACTTGACGGTCAGATACAGATGTTCCATATTGATATTTCTTTTATATCATTGTCTTATTTCATTGTTTATGCCTCTCATACTCAGTACAATGTTCGTACTGACATCCGTTTTCTTTGGACGCTGTGTTCATGCCCACAGGTAGACGGGGAGGTGAGCTTGATCCTGATTCGTAGAAGTGTCGCACCCTAATCTCGCTAGGGTGTGATGGGCACCCGACCCTTATTTAGGGCCGAGCGAACCCTCTGAACCTTAGTACACACATATTCTCTTTGGACTTTTAAATCAAATAAAGATGAAATACATAATAAAGCTTTCAGAAATATTCTTTTCGTTATTCTGAAATCAAACAAAATATGTAATCATATGGAACTTATCACATAACACAGAATGACACATCGGCTGATGGAGCCTCTTACAATACCGACATTCTATACCCACGACTCTGTCTGTAAAGTCTCTAACATCAATCAGAAATCATAGCACATATACTCTGACTCGGAAACACTCCAGGAGCAAATGGAGCTTGCCATTCCCGCTGGAACATCTTCTATAATGGCTTCTACTCATCTGGGTGTACCTGCGCGGCATGAAACGCAGCCCCCGAAGAAAGGGGGTCAGTACGGAAAATGTACTTACCATGTAAGGTAAGAATCACAGTAAAAGAGAATCATAGCTGAAACAGAGATTTACCAGAATCAAGTATGAACTTTTAAAACATCAAAGCACTTGCCTTTTCAAATGAAAATCATGTATGTCATCATAAATCATAAATGAAAATCATGTATACCATCATCGTATATTATATATCATATAACGTGGCCCGGCCCTCTAGTGAGGGACGCGGTGAGTAAATTCATGCATGTCATCACCATATATCATATATGCATATAATGTGCCCCAGCCCTCCATTGAGGGACGCGGTGAATGAAATCATGTATGCCAATGTCATGTATCATATATGCATGTAACGTGCTCCGGCCCTCTATTGCGGGATGCGGGAATAAAGTCATCATATGCCATCCTGGCCATCACCCCGTCATCATATCATCATGTCATCATATCATATATAACATGCCCCGGCCCGCAAGTGAGAGGGACGCGGTGAACAATGCAGAGAAGTACGCACGAGAACATACCCTGGCCCGGGACGCAGTGGAGGACATACTAAGGCTTGCACGAGCAGAGTAGTGCGAAACCATATGCACATAAATCAATTCTAAGACTCGATAGACAAGCATACTTACCGACACCTGAAGGCTCAGAAACAAGTTCGGGTCAATCCGACTTAGTATAAGAAAGTTATGGGCGTTTTAAGTACAGAACCTTCTACGAACGTTTCAGAAGCCATTTTTGGAAAATCAAAGAAATATTCATGTTAGGTACCTTTCGAATATCGTTATGGATCAAATCAGATAGAGCTTTTGGAACCATATGTACGTATCAAAATATATCACAGACTCAATGGAATACTCAAACGTGCTATCATTTGAAAATCAAGACATTAGTCATATCACTTATCGCTCGAATGCCATACGGAAACATATCAAATAGATCTTCGGACATCATAGATACGCATCAAAATCATATGAAACAGCTTATGGAAATCAAGAACGTTAGCCATCCTAGTGGCTCTAAGAATGGGAGTTTCTTTTAAATCATACATATACTTTGTCATGTTGGTTTCACAAAGATCATGCCAAAAGAAAGAAAGGGTAAGCCTCACATACCTGTCCCACGTCCTATTAGCTATGCTTATTTACCCAAGCTTGCTAGTCTACATTCAAAAGAATTTACATAATCATTAGATTCATCATCATATACTTGTTTTAGTTCTTCAAATGAACTCATTCATAATCTGCCGAAATTTCGGTAGCATTTCCCCTGTAAATACACCATCCCAGAGAATCTGACTCGGCCAATTTATCAACAACAATCCGAGAATTCAACTCGACCAAATTATCAACAACAATACCAACAATCATATCTCCAACTTCAACAATTATTTCAAATGCATTCTAACACTAGCAATCCTTTCTACACAATTCAACGACATTTCATTTATATTCAATTTAATCACATATAGTCAAGCTAACACCAATGATCTCACATTCAAGTATTAATCCGAAATCATTCTAACATGATTCAAGAATACTTCAAACAATTCACACAATATTCAAAATATTCCAACCAACATACCACTTCACCCGAAACCTTCCAAATTCAACAAGAACAATAGCAACACATTTCCTTCTTTCAAATTCAATCACAACAACCCAACTTACAATCTTCCAAACACATGTCTCACTTCCAAATTCATGAATTATATTTACAACCTACACATTAACAATATCATTCATACAAATATAAGAAACCATACTAATGTCACATTAACCTCTTCAACAATCCCACAATGATTCCAACTTCATTTCAATTCATCAAACTTTCATTTTCATCATGGAATCCACAACTACAACAATCAAAATACTAAATAAAATAAATTCATCACATCTACACAACACCACCTCTATTCGGCCACAACCATACACATACATATTTCATGAATTTCATCCATTTCTACATACTACAACATTCACAAATCATCCATAACAGATGTAAAAGAAGATTGAACCTTACCTTTCTCCACTTGTCTTCTTACTTAGCTAGGGTTTGTAAATCACCCAAATAAATGCTTGGCTTGCTCCAACAACTCCTTCATGTTAATGAGGACATTTCAATTAGTTGAAATTCTAGAAGAAAATAATTTTTCTAGATCAACTTCCATGGACACAAATTTTGGAGTCATGGTCGAATGGCCTTTTTCTCTTCTTCTTCCTTTTTCTTCTCCAAGCTTCTTGATTTAAAAGATGATTATGCCTTGTTTTGTCATCTATTGTATATATATATATATATATGGCTTCTACCAACACAAGGTGGACACATGTCCCCTTCTCCCTTTTTCTTGAACTTTCTTAAAATAAACAAAAAGGATAAATTATCTTGTTATGTAAGCTTGGTCCACACATATATATATAACTAGCCCCCATTAAATAAAAATGTGGACATATGATTATATGCCACACGGCCAACATGACCCCTTCAAGAACCTTCTTGAATATTTTGTGAAATTTCCGTTTTGCCCCTAGCCTTCCACAATATTACCATGAACCACTTTGTGAATTTCCCTTTTTATCCTTAGCCTTTCTCCATATTTTCATACTAATAAACAACTTGTTCATTAAAATAATTTTGGAAAATAGTCTTGGCCTTAACTTACCACGACTTCCTTGAAATATCCGAATGTACAAAATACGGGCTATAACATCCTCCCCCCCCCCCCCCCCCCTTTAGAACATTCGTCCTCGAATGTTCAACTGTTCTGATGGGGGTCTTATAACACTTCGAGGGGGGGGGGGGGGGCTCTTATAGTTGTCCTATTCTTCATGCCCATTCCTTATCTTTTACCCTATTTTCTTTATAATCGAACTCCTCGGTCTTTACATGAGTCCTCATTCTGGGTCATGGGTTTTTCTAATCCATTGTGCCAACTTATTATCCTTGTCCTTCCCAGGTCATTTATTGACACAAGTATACTTGTCTTCGATTTATTTGTATTGGCGCTCGTTTCGTCTATCGTTATTCTTTGTTGACTCTCCGGTGTGGATTCTTTACAAATATGATCGAGCATCGCTTCACGTCGATGATTCATATACTTTCATAGCGTATATTCTCATATTCCGTACAATTAATGGTCCATGAACTATTTTCTAGTATCCGGTGACCTCTTTTATTTCATTCACAGGCGCTGCGTTCTTTCTTTCTTTCAAAAGTTTCCAAACTACCAATTGTTGATACTTTTATTATAATAGTCATTGCTGTCCGAAATATCCTTTGGATCTTATCATTTTCTCCCTTATCCTTTGTGCACTTAGCTTGTAGCCATTTCCTTACTCTTTTTATTACTCTTTAAAACATGTCACTACGTACTTGGGTACAACGCCAATTTGCCCTGATATGAGGGAGTCAAATCATTGCATAAACATTTCATAATTCATGTTGGCATGGAGCATTCTCTTAAGGTGTCTTCCATCCTTTTCCTTCATGTCGTCCTCACAGTACAATTCATTGTCAGCTCGTTTCTATTCCTTTCATGTACTCTCTTGATATGCCGATATATTTTGAACTCCGGCCCCCAGCTAATAAATTTTCCTCCTCTGGAGCCTGTCAGTGTTGCGATTTCCCTTAAGTCCAATATAATATGTTCTCCCCCCCTTTTAAGGGGATCCTTATACGCCAATAATCTTTGAGTATCCTTGTCTATGGTGATTACCTACCACCCTTCACTTTCTTCTTAAGGCCGAGTCCCATTATCGTATAGTCTAGCCTGTCTATCTTCTTGCTACTTACACTTTCATATTTAACTAGAATACGTATAAGGATATCCAATTCCGATGCCCTCTTTTTCGTCTTTTCTTCCTGAATTTACTCATAACATACCTAAACTTCTTCTTCCGACTCTGCGCATAACATATCGAAAACTTCTTATCATAAGTTTTCCTTTCATTTTCTGTCAATATCATCATTCTTGTCAACATTCCCATATCTTTCCATCCACAATTAGTCCTTGCGCACATTCAGCTCGCTTACTCGTAAGTCTTCTTAACTATGCGCTTGCGCTGCAGCTGTGCGTCCACATTATTCGAGTGTCCCGCTACTTTTTCTCTTAGCACAGAATCCTTATAGTTTACACTCTCTCTATCCTCGCTCATCGAACCTTTAACTGCATTTATGACGCTACGACTGAGCGGTTTCCCACGCACGTTCCTTGCATTTCATTTCCATTCTCTCTAAGATCAAATCTTTCAGACCTCACATAAATTATCGCTCCACACCATTAATTTCCAAATCAACAATGTCAACCCATTATCCTTATTCTTTCCTTGGTGCGTAATCGGGTTCCTACCGATACCTCGTTAAAGTATTCTTCTTACACCTATGGTTAGAGATTTCCAATTGTCATACGCCTAAATGCTCTCCTCTTCCTTCGACCAACCCATTAGTATACCTTTCCTACTTTAATTCTTAACCCTCCTTGGGTTTTTTTTCCTCCTCGAGCATTTTTCTCCTTTTAACATTTGTGGCATCGGCTCTGAAGTTCATGAAATTTTTATTTTTAAACTCGCAAATCCGTTCTATTCTTAAATTGTCCTTTTGGAACGCTCCTCCATGTCCGAGGCAACCGTGTTAATTTTTCCATACATTTATCCCTTTATGTACTCTCACCTTAACATCATTGCAAGACCTAAACATTCCTTCTCTTACTTCACGCTCCTTGTCATAGTCACTATTCCTTTAGCCTCACTTATTGAAATTGGTTCTCGAACCTCACACATTCCTCTTTTGTTCCATATTACCACACTTTATCCTTTACACATGCCTACTTTGAGTTCTTACCCAAATAGTCTCATGCTTTTGCCGGTAGTTTCTCTCGGGGGTTTCACTCACCGAGGTTTCTTACCTCTCACCTTCTTCCGACATTTTGGTCTCTTTGCCTTCCATTTACTTACTTTCTTTCTTTTCCAAATATCGTTGTATTAGAATTTTCCAATCTTAACCTGTATTGAAAATGACATCAGCTTACCTTGTAACACTGGCACCATTTAGTTTGCTGTCACTTGAACTTCAGTACCCTTATTCGATTGATGCCTTCCATACTGTAACACCGGTTGCTGGGACACACATCACATGCCCGCCGATACAATCACATATGAGATATCATACGCATTCATATATATATATATATATATATATATATATATATATATATAATTACTACCAACTTGCCCACAAAATACTTCTAAACGCTATTCAAGCCTATCCTAATTTCAGAGTTGTGATGCACTTTCTTTCTCTTCACCGATCTAGTTTGCCTCGTCCTACGCGACCTCTTAAGGTTTTCAACCATTCCGTATACTCTAATTTCCCTTAGGATATTCTAGCTTTCCATTTGCCTCTTATGTATGGATTTATAGAATTTCTTGCACACTTCCCAGGGGGTCACCCATCCTAAGATTTCTCTCACCTTAGCACGTTTAACCTCTAAACTTCGATGGAATCCGGTGCCTTAATGCTGATATAATCGCGTCCACTTTCTCGTATGACCTTTATTACATGATCTGGAGCAAGTCGAAGTCTTACAGATTCCGAGAAATTTTCATAACAAGTCTTTCCCTTTACAATTACTATTTTACCCTTTTCAATCCTCAATATTCACCTTTCACCTTCGTGTATAACTACCTTTCGTCCTAGATTCCCAGATTCCTGATGGTGGCGAACATACCTTCATCGCCGTTACTTATGAACTAAACACTCAGTTATCAGCCTATTTGAATTTTTCAGTCACCATCCTTATACAATAATCTACAGCAAACTGATTGTCGACTTTCTCTGAATCCTCCAACAGACCTTACTCTTACTAAACCTTGAATGTTATCCATTTCAATCCTCGGGACTGGTAATCGTCTTTCCCGCAATCGTTCTTCATGCCATGCCAAATCCATAACCCTTCTGAAGCAACGCACCTCACTTGTTGCCTATCTACGATATTTGTTTTCCACTCTTCCTTCTGCTAGGAGTCTCCTTTACAATCCTTACTATTCAAAATTTGTACGCAGCAAACATCAACAATGCCTCACAGGGCATACAGTCATACGACATATTCCAGCCACCCAGAGCTTCCAATTCCAAGTAACAGAACAAATATATCCAGACTTACCTTTATGACCTTCCATATCATCACTCGCCTTCTTCCATCGTATGTAAGGCTTACATAAGGAATCTCATTTTTCCTATGACTTGGCTCTATCGCACGATCTAAGACAGAAAGAAGGTCAACAATCCCTGGATGCCCTGCAGCCTCCTGCTTATAAATGTGGCCGGCTTCACACCATAAACAGGACTCTACTGGACACGACTTTGCAGATAACCCCTAGGACAAACCTGCTCTGATACCACTTTGTCACACCCTAATCTCGCTAGGGTGTGATGGGCACCCGACCCTTATTTAGGCCCGAGCGAACCCTCTGACCCTTAGTACACACATATTCTCTTTGGACTTTTAAATCAAATAAGGATGAAATACATAATAAAGCTTTCAGAAATATTCTTTTCATTATTCTCAAATCAAACAAAATATGTAATCATATGGAACTTATCACATAACACAGAATGACACATCGGCTGATGGAGCCGCTTACAATACCGACATTCTATACCCACGACTTTGTCTGCAAAGTCTCTAACATCAATCAGAAATCATAGCACATATACTCTGACTCGGCAACACTCCAGGAGCAAATGGAGCTTGCCATTCCCGCTGGAACATCTTCTATAATGGCCTCTACTCATCTGGGTGTACCTGCGCGGCATGAAACGTAGCCCCCGAAGAAAGGGGGTCAGTACGGAAAATGTACTGAGCATGTAAGGTAAGAATCACAGTAAAAGAGAACCATAGCTGAAACAGAGATTTACCAGAATCAAGTATGAACTTGTAAAACATCAAAGCACTTGCCTTTTCAAATGAAAATCATGTATGTCATCATAAATCATAAATGAAAATCATGTATACCATCATCGTATATCATATATCATATAACGTGCCCCGGCCCTCTAGTGAGGGACGCGGTGAGTAAATTCATGCATGTCATCACCATATATCATATATGCATATAACGTGCCCCAGCCCTCCATTGAGGGACGCGGTGAATGAAATCATGTATGCCAATGTCATGTATCATATATGCATGTAACGTGCTCCGGCCCTCTATTGCGGGACGCGGTGAATAAAGTCATCATATGCCATCCTGGCCACCACCCCGTCATCATATCATCATGTCATCATATCATATATAACATGCCCCGGCCCGCAAGTGAGAGGGACGCGGTGAACAATGCAGAGAAGTACGCACGAGAACATACCCTGGCCCGGGACGCAGTGAAGGACATACTGAGGCTTGCACGAGCAGAGTAGTGCGAAACCATATGCACATAAATCAATTCTTAGACTCAATAGACAAGCATACTTACCGACACCTGAAGGCTCAGAAACAAGTTTCTGGTCAATCTGACTTAGTATAAGAAAGTTATGGGCGTATTAAGTACAGAACCTTCTACGAACGTTTCAGAAGCCATTTTTGGAAAATCAAAGCAACAATCATGTTAGGTACCTTTCGAATATCATTATGGATCAAATCAGATAGAGCTTTTGGAACCATATGTACGTATCAAAATATATCACAGACTCAATGGAATACTAAAACGTGCTATCATTTGAAAATCAAGACATTAGTCATATCACTTATCTCTCGAATGCCATTCGGAAACATATCAAATAGATCTTCGGACATCATAGATACGCATCAAAATCATATGAAACAGCTTATGGAAATCAAGAACGTTAGCCATCCTAGTGGCTCTAAGAATGGGAGTTTCTTTGAAATCATACATATACTTTGTCATGTTGGTTTCCCAAAGATGATGCCAAAACAAAGAAAAGGTAAACCTTACATACCTGTCCCACGTCCTATTAGCTATGCTTATTTACCCAAGCTTGCTAGTCTACATTCAAAAGAGTTTACATAGTCATTAGATTCATCATCATATACTTGTTTTAGTTCTTCAAATGAACTCATTCATAATCTGCCGAAATTTTGGTAGCATTTCCCTTGTAAATACACCATCCCCGAGAATCTGACTCGGCCAATTTATCAACAACAATCCGAGAATTCAACTCGGCCAAATTATCAACAACAATACCGACAATCATAGCTCCAACTTCAACAATTATTTCAAATGCATTCTAACACTAGCAATCCTTTCTACACAATTCAACGACATTTCATTTATATTCAATTTAATCACATATAGTCAAGCTAACACCAATGATCTCGCATTCAAGTATTAATCCGAAATCATTCTAACATGATTCAAGAATACTTCAAACAATTCACACAATATTCAAAATATTCCAGCCAACATACCACTTCACCCGAAACCTTTCAAATTAAACAAGAACAATAGCAACACATTTCCTTCTTTCAAATTCAATCACAACAACCCAACTTACAATCTTCCAAACACATGGCTCACTTCAAAATTCATGAATTATATTTACAACCTACACATTAGCAATATCATTCATACAAATATAAGAAACCATACTAATGTCACATTAACTTCTTCAACAATCCCACAATGATTCCAACTTCATATCAATTCATCAAACCTTGATTTTCATCATGGAATCCACAACTACAACAATCAAAATACTAAATAAAATCAATTCATCACATCTACACAACACCACCTCTATTCGGCCACAACCATACACATACATATTTCATGAATTTCATCCATTTCTACATACTACAACATTCACAAATCATCCATAACAGATGTAAAAGAAGATTGAGCCTTACCTTTCGCCACTTGTCTTCTTACTTAGCTAGGGTTTGTAAATCACCCAAATAAATACTTGGCTTGCTCCAACAACTCCTTCATGTTAATGAGGACCTTCCAATTAGTTGAAATTCTAGAAGAAAATAATTTTTCTTGATCAACTTTCATGGACACAAATTTTGGAGTCATGGTCGAATGGCCTTTTTCTCTTCTTCTTTCTTTTTCTTCTCCAAGCTTCTTGATTTAAAAGATGATTATGCCTTGTTTTGTCATCTATTGTATATATATATATATATGGCTTCTACCAACACAAGGTGGACACATGTCCCCTTCTCCCTTTTTCTTGACCTTTCTTAAAATAAATAAAGAAGACAAATTATCTTGTTATGTAAGCTTGGTCCACACATATATATATATAATTATCCCCCATTAAATAAAAATGTGGACATATGATTATATGCCACACGGCCAACATGGCCCCTTCAAGAACCTTTTTGAATATTTTGTGAAATTTCCGTTTTGCCCCTAGCCTTCCACAATATTACCATGAACCACTTTGTGAATTTTCCTTTTTATCCTTAGCCTTTCTCCATATTTCCATATTAATAAACAACTTGTTCATTAAAATACTTTTGGAAAATAATCTTGCCCTTAACTTACCACGACTTCCTTGAAATATCCGAATGTACAAAATGCGGGCTATAACAAGAAGCTAGTAGCCGATTGAGAGCACTCCATTATTCAGAGGTGCTTATGATGATTCTTTTGTGTATATTCGTGTATATGTATTTTGGGAATGACGGGGTCTTGTCCCGTCCTTATGTTTAGCACTCCAGTAGGTCATAGATACGCAGTGTGGGTTAGATGGTCTCACGAGAGGTTATTATGTATATATATTATTTTGATGGCCGAGAGGCATATGTATATCAAAGTATTTATGTTTCCATATGAAATATGACTTTCCTACAATTTGAGTATAAATGTGATAAAAGAGCTAAATGAGCATGATGAGAAATAGAACGAGCGGTGCTCGGTGGTTAGCCTCGGGTACCCGTCGCGGCCCCTAGCTGGGTTGTGACAAAAGTGGTATCAGAGCAGTTCAGTCCTAGGAATTGTCTATGAGCCGTGTCTAGTAGAGTCTTGTTTATGGTGTGATGCGTGCCACATCAATAAACAAGAGGCTACAAGGCATTTAGGAAAAATGACCATCTTTCTTCCTATGAGATCGTGCGATAGAGCCATGTATAAGATTTTATCTTCCCTAATAGTGTGTTGTGATTCCAGAAATGCCGCCAAAGGGAAAAGCTACAGCTGCCCAGAAGGGCAAGACTACGACAAAGAGGCGGGTAGAAAGAGAGCCTCCGATGAATATTGAAGAGGGTGAATCGCATAATGAGGCCTTGTCTAATACTTCCTCCACCCCGCCTAATGTGGAAGAACAAGGAGGAGCTCCAGCTCCAATTTCTCCACCGGGTGCTTCGGGTCAACAAGTGACCGAGGCCATTCAATTATTAACACATTTGGTTGCCGCCCAGGCACAGCGGCAAAATGCAGGCCCAAGTGATCGGTCAGCCAGTACTAGAGCCCGTGATTTCATGACTTAATCCTCTAGAGTTCTTCGGGTCGAAGCCGGATGAATATCCGCAAGGCTTTATTGATGCGATGTTGAGGACCCTAAAGATTATTCATGCCTCTGAGACTGAATCCATGGAGTTGGCCTCTTGTAGGCTTCGAGATGCGGCGGTATTGTGGTATAATAATTTGACAACATCAAGACAAGAGAATGCGCCTCCACCTGTGTGGCAAGAATTTGTAGATGCTTTTATCCGTCACTATTTGCCAACCGAGGTCCGCCAAGCTAGAGCGGATAGATTTCTAAATTTGAGGCAAGGAAACATGAGTGCTCGGGAATATAGCCTTCAATTTAATTCATTGGCTAGGTATGCCCCGACTATGGTGGCCGACATGGGAGACCAGGTGCATAGATTCGTGAGTGGCTTAGGGCCACATTTATTCAAAGATTGCTTGACAGCTTCACTACAAGATGGGATGGATATTTCCCGGATACAGGCTCATGCCCAGAATCTAGAGGGGTGACAACAACCACAAAGAAGTGATCGTGACAGTGACAGAAGGCAAAGCAAGAGGGCCAGATCTGTGGGAGTGGGCAGTGATTCTAGAGGGGGATCAAGACAGACATATTCTAGGTACTCCGGCCAGTCGGTGACAAGTGCACCTCCTCGATTCACAGGTAGGAGATTTGATCGCTCCTTCCGTTCAGGACAGGGCCAGAGTTCGAGGGCCTCAGATTCCCAGTTCAGGGAAGATTATAGCCAGAGGAGACCCCCCGTACCGCGATGCAGCCAGTGCGGTAGATTACATTCCAGACAGTGTCGCCAGGGTTCAGATGCTTGCTATGCTTGTGGCCAGGTTAGGCACATGATGAGGGATTTCCCGTCGATGAGTGGTAGAGTTGGGGTTCAGCCTACAGGTTCAGCAGTTGGTTCTTCCTCAGTGCGCCTGGTAGGGCAGACTCCTCAGATGTCAGCAGGTCGAGGTAGAGTTAGAGGGGAAACGTCTACTTCAGGTGCAACTCAGCCCCGTGTATATGCTTTAGCCGGGCGGCAGGATCTTGAGTCCTCCCCGGATGTGGTTACAGGTACATTATCTATATTTTCCCGTGATGTGTATGCATTGATAGATCCGGGTTCTACATTCTCTTATATTAATCCATATGTTGCTGGTTGTATTGGGGTGAAACCTGAGCTAATCAAACCTTTTGAGGTGTCTACTCCGGTTGGTGATCCCGTGATAGCAAGACAAGTGTATAAAAATTGTGTAATTGTGATATGTGATCGCCAAACCAAAGCTGATTTAATTGAATTGGAAATGTTAGATTTCGATGTAATTATGGGTATGAATTGGTTGGCATCATGTTATGCTAATGTCGATTGCCGGTTGAAAGTAGTTCGATTCCAATTTCCGGGAGAGCCCGTGCTTGAATGGAAGGGTAATGCAGCATCTCCAAGAGGTAGGTTTATTTCCTACCTTAAGGCAAGGAAGATGATAGCCAAGGGATATATTTATCACTTAGTTTGGGTTCATGACACCGAGGCAAAGTCTCCAACTTTCCAATCAGTTCCGGTAGTGAATGAATTTTCGGATGTGTTCCCGGAAGAGCTTCCAGGCCTTCCTCCCGAGCGGGAGATTGATTTTGCTATTGATGTGTTGCCGGAAACCAAGCCTATTTCTATTCCTCCGTATCGAATGGCTCCGGCAGAATTTAAAGAGCTAAAGGCACAGCTGAAAGATTTGCTTGAAAAGGGGTTTATTAAACCTAGTTCATCACCGTGGGGAGCCCCAGTCTTGTTCGTGAGATAGAAAGACGGATCCCTACGAATGTGCATCGATTATAGGCAATTGAACAAGGTGACGATAAAGAACAAATATCCTCTTCCGAGGATTGATGATTTATTTGATCAGCTACAGGGTGCCAAGTGGTTTTCTAAAATAGACTTGAGGTCAGGTTATCATCAAGTGAGAGCTAGAGAAGAAGATATTCCCAAAACGTCTTTCAGAACTAGATATGACCATTATGAATTCCGAGTGATGTCGTTTGGGTTAACTAATGCTTCGGCAGTGTTCATGAATTTGATGAATAATGTATTCAGGCCGCTCTTGGATTTATTCGTGATAGTATTCATCGATGATATCTTGGTATACTCTCGCACATAATCAGAACATGCAGATCATTTACGTATCGTTCTTGGCATTCTTCGAGCCCGAGAGTTATATGCAAAATTTTCAAAGTGCGAGTTTTGGCTAAATTCTTTAACATTTCTGGGCCATGTTCTTTCAGATGATGGCATTCGAGTCGACACTCAGAAAATTGGAGCTGTGAAGACTTGGCCAAGGCCTACGACACCTACAGAAGTCCGTAGTTTTTTGGGTTTGGCGAGTTAATAGAAGATTCGTAGAGGGCTTTTCATCTATTTCAGCCCCATTGATGAAGCTAACCTAGAAGTCGGCTAAATTTCAATGAAGCGATGCTTGTGAACGCAACTTCTAGGAGTTGAAAGACAGATTGACCTCAGCTCCGATCTTATCACTTCCAAAAGGGTCAGATGGCTATGTGGTGTATTGTGACGCTTCCGGTGTTGGATTAGGATGTGTCTTAATGCAGCACGGTAGAGTTATTGCATATGCTTCGAGGTAGCTGCGGAAACATGAAAAGAACTACCCGACTCACGATCTAGAATTGGCCGCGGTTATTTATGCACTGAAAATGTGGAGACATTACTTGTATGGTGTGTGTGTCGATATCTATACAGATCACAAAATTCTTCAGTACATTTTCAAGCAAAAGGAGCTGAACCTGCGGCAGAGGCGGTGGTTATAATTGTTGAAAGATTATGATGTGAATATTTTGTACCACCCTGGAATAGCAAATGTAGTAGCCGATGCGCTTAGCCGCCGATCAATGGGCAGTTTATGCGAAGTTCCTCCGGAAAAGAAAGAGATGGTTCATGAGCTCCGTCAACTAGCTAATCTTGGAGTGCGTGTAATTGATTGGGGTAGTGCAGGGATTTGCATTAACGATCCTACAGTTTCATCTTTGAATATAGAAGTGAAAGAACGACAATATGAAGATCCTCAATTGTGTCATTACAGAGACACATCTCATGGAAAAGAGAAGTCTTCATTTGAAGTTTTTATGGATGGAATTCTTAGATACCGAGGCAGGTTATGTGTGCCGAGTGTGGTAGAATTGCGCCGACGAATTCTAGAAAAAGCACATTCTTCCCAGTATTCTATTCACCTAGATACAACCAAGATGTATCATGACCTTAAACAAATATATTGGTGGGACGGCATGAAGAGAGATATAGCAGAATTTGTAGCATAGTGTCCAAATTGCCAACAGGTAAAGATTGAAAATCAAAAGCCAGGAGGCTTATTGCAAGCAATGGAAATCCCTACTTGGAAATGGGAAGTAATCAACATGGATTTTATTGTGGGGTTACCTCGTTCCCGTGGCAAGTATGATTCTGTATGGGTGATCATGGATAGGTTGACGAAAGCAGCCCATTTTCTTCCAGTTAGAACCACGTACTCAGCAGAAGACTATGCGAGGTTGTATCTCAAAGCAATTGTGCGACTCCATGGTATACCATTATCTATTATCACAGACAGAGGAGCACAGTTTACAGCCAAGTTTTGGAAGTCCTTCTAAGAAGGTCTAGGCACTCAAGTGAAGCTTAGCACGACATTTCATCCGCAGATCGATGGACAAGCCGAGCGTACTATTCAAACCTTGGAAGATATGCTACGAGCATGTGTGCTGGATTTCGGTGGTAGTTGGAACGATCATTTTCCGCTAATCGAATTCGCATACAACAATAGCTATCATTCCAGTATTCAAATGGCTCCATATGAAGCTTTATATGGGAGGAAATGTAGATCCCCAATCGGATGGTTTGAAATAGGAGAAGTACAACTAGTATGCCCCGAATTGATTCAGCAAGCGGTGGAAAAATTTAAGGTGATCCGAGATCGATTGTTGACATCCCAAAGTCGCCAAAAGTCTTATGCGGACAATCGCCGACGAGACTTGGAATTCCAGGTTGATACTTGGGTATTTTTTAAAGTGTCGCCAATGAAAGGGGTGATGAGATTTGGCAAGAGAGGGAAGTTAAGTCCTAGATATATTGGACCCTATAAAATTATCCGCAAGGTGGGTCAAGTCGCCTATGAATTGGACTTGCCTTCGGAGCTTGAATCAGTCCATTCGGTCTTCCATGTTTCGATGCTCCGCAAGTGTGTTGGAGATCCCACAAAGATTATCCCGATAGATGATGTGCAAGTAACAGAAAAGCTAAGCTATGAAGAAGTGCCTATTGCTATTCTAGACAGGCAAGTGCGGAGACTTCGAAATAAAGGAGTAGCTTCACTCAAAGTCTTGTGACGAAACAACAACCGAGAAGAAATGACTTGGGAAGCGGAAGAGAGTATGAAGTCCAAGTACCCGCATTTATTCCAACCCCAGGAGAGATTTAAGGTGAGACACTAACACTATGAGGTACGTATGCTTCCTTTCTATGCTTATGGGTCGTGTGTGGCCAATTTATGCGCTATTGTGTTGTGGTCCTGTGAGGCAATGATATTATGGGTTGTTGTGACAGGATGGTAGTTCCATATTACAGGGGAAACTCTGGCGAAATTTTTCTAGAATCCCCGATGACTCAACATTCGAGGACGAATGTTCCAAAAGGGGGGAAGAATGTTACACCTCTGAAATTTCCCCGTGAACGTACAATGAATAGACTAACGAAGAAGACGAGTATACGATGTTTTAATAAGAAGGGAACGACGTTTGACGACCCTAAGTAAGATTTCAAAGGCAATGGGAATAAGAGGTAGGTTATGAGCCCAACGACTATTTATAGGTTCTGAAAAATGTGAAAAGTTGCAGATTTGCACTTTGGTCTCGTCGATGAAATATGGACCGTAAAGTGGTGTACGGCCCGTAAACTTCCATGTCGTATTTCAACTTACAAAACTTTGACTTTCTGCCACAGACTTGAATGGTTAAATATGACTTGAAATACGGACCGTAAACTGAAATACGACCCGTAAACTGAGTTCGTAAATCACCATGTCCTCAGCCTGACTTTCTGGTTCTGTCATCCTTTAATACGCCCACAGAATACAGACCTTAAACTGGAATACGGACCGTAAACTGGGTTTACGACCACTGTGCACTTCAACTACTGTTCATTTTGGATCAGATTTTAAGTCATTAAAAAGGAGACCTAAGCTCATTAGTTCATTTCATTCCCACGATATTTCTCTCTAGAAACCTCTAGAATATTCTCCACTCTTTATCTACAAGAAAACAAAGGAGATCAAAGATCAACATCAAGAATCCAAGTGAATCAAGTGTATGAAATTCATCAAAGTTCATCCAAGTTAAGAAATTTCAAGAGAAGTAAACTAGGGTTTTGGTGCAAGAAGAGTAATACCACTCAAGGCTTATTCCTACAATATCTAAGGTAAGTTTTATGGCATTTACATGTTATTTAGGGTGTGGAAGAGTTGAAACACTTGGATTATAGAAGGATGTAAGAAATGGGTCATGAAACTGTGAATAGTAGCAATGTTGAGTAAAGGTTTGAATTGAGCCATGATCATTGATAATTTGTGATTATAAAAATGTTATGAATGACATTTAGAACATGGAATAAGTATCCTATGTGAGAAAAATGCAACAATGAACCATGACCATTATTATGGATAAATTGAAGACAAATTGTGAAATACGGATATTATAAACGAATGATGAGTGTTGTCTTTCATATTGAGAATGTTGTTATGAACGTTTGAGAGTTGATATAGAATGTGGGGAAAGTAGTATAAACAAAGGAAATTCTGCTCAATTTTTCCCTAGAGATAGTAGCTCGCTTTTATAGCCAACTAACTAACGTTAATACGAAATTCTCTCTTGAAGGTAGAAACGTGACATTGAAGGAGAACAAGCGAACGATAGACTAATTAAACGAGAAAGGTATGTGAGGCTAGTCATTTCTTTCTAATGGCATGAATCCTATAGCACGGCTTTCTTTCCTCTTCATGAATTCCTACATTTCGGAAAGCTAAAAGTCTATGTCCATGAATAGCTACACAAGATAAGAGGTATGCTATGAGTCCTATAATGATGAGGATGAGTTAAAGTATGGAGATTCTAAAATGTATGATATGATGATCTTATGATGTTAATGATGTTATTTATTGCGTACACTCACCTTATATGCTAATTCCTTCAAGGTGAGGCAGAATGTCAATGAATGCTCCATAATGAAATCGGGGGATCACGACCTTACGTCACCTCGATAAAGTATAGTTGTCCTTGAGCCTTATGCATGTACTATGATAAACATATTATGATGAGTATATTATGATGAGCATATTGTGATATAACACCGCGCCTATGTGGCCGGGCAGTCACCGCTAAGGCGGGCAGCGTATACACCATGGCCAGATGGCTTGGGCAGACACAACTAGTGGGTGGCATAAGATGATACCCCGGACGCTGGAGGCCTGGACGCAGGCTAATGTTATGATTATCACACCGTACCTATATGGACGGGCAACTTATACATTTATGCATACATGACATGATGATGATTATGAGTAAGCCAGCATGCATTATTTCCTTTGTACTTGACGGTCAGATACAGATGTCCCATATTGATATTTCTTTTATATCATTGTCTTATTTCATTGTTTATTTCCTCTCATACTCAGTACAATGTTCGTAGTGACATTCGTTTTCTTTGGACGATGTGTTCATGCCCACAGGTAGACAGGGAGGTGAGCTTGATCCTGATTCGTAGAAGCTAGTAGCCGATTGAGAGCACTCCATTATTCGGAGGTGCTTATGATGATTCTTTTGTGTATATTCGTGTATATGTATTTTGGGCATGACGGGGTCTTGTCCCGTCCTTATGTTTAGCACTCCAGTAGAGGCTCATAGATACGCAGTGTAGGTTAGATGGTCTCATGAGAGGTTATTATGTATATATATTATTTTGATGGCCGAGAGACATATGTATATAAAAGTATTTATGTTTCCATATGAAATATGATTTTCCTACAATTTGAGTATAAATGTGATAAAAGAGCTAAATGAGCATGATGAGAAATAGAATGAGCGGTGCTCGGTGGTTAGCCCCGGGTACCCGTCGCGGCCCCTAGCTAGGTCGTCACAGTATTTTTGAAGGTATCGCTAATGAAAGGAGTGATGAGATTTGGAATGAAAGGGAAATTGAGTCCCCGCTACATTGGACCCTATAAAATTATTCGCAAGGTGGGTCACGTAGCCTATAAATTGGACTTGCCTTTAGAGCTTGAATCGGTCCATCCAGTCTTTCACGTCTCAATGCTCCGCAAGTGTATTGGAGATCCCACGAAAATTCTTGCAATAGATGACGTTCGGGTGACAGAAAAGCTAGTATATGAAGAAGAGCCCATTGCCATACTAGACAGGCAAGTACGGAGACTTCGAAATAAGGAAGTAGCTTCAGTCAAAGTATTGTGGCGAAATAACAATCGAGAAGAAATGACTTGGGAAGCAGAAGAGAGTATGAAGTTCAAGTACCCGCATTTATTCCAACACCCAAGAGAGGTTCAAGATGAAACGCCAACAATATAAGGTATGCATGCTTACTTCTCGTGCTTTTGGTCGTGTGTGGCCAATTTATTGTTTTATTGTGTTGTAGCCCTGTGAGGCAGAATTATTATGGGTTGTTGTGACAGGATGGTAGCGCCATATTACAGGGTAAACTCAGGCGAACTTTTTGTAGAATTCTCGAGTACTTAACATTCGAGGACGAATGTTCCAAAAGGGGGGGGGGGGAAGAATGTTACACCTCGGAACTTTGGGTTGCTGAGCGCTGAATGGACTAACGTACGTTAAGGTGTACATGATGTCCCTACAAGTAAGAAGGGATGCTTAATAATTCTAATTAAGATTCCAAAGAAGTTATAGGCAAGGGATAAAAGTTCATTAAATAAAACTTCACTGCCATCCTGCGAAAGGGGGTTCGATGGCCGTTCTTTGTACCGTCGGATGGGCTGATGAATCGTCGATTGTGCCGTAGAATCAAGTTAGTGCGGAGACCATTCGACGAACAGATCGACGCTCCGTCTATCAGTTCGACGGACCATCCTCACGGTAGAATGAAAAGAAATGAAAGGTTGCTCACTGGAAATTTAACGACTTCGATGATCGGATTGACGCCCCGTCGATCCGATCGACGCTTCGTCGATCGTACCGTATATCTCGGTCTGGACTGATTTCAAGATTTTATATAAGGACCCTTCTCTCATTTTAATTCATTTCATCTCACTCCTCCACACACCAAGAAACCTCTAGAACCTTCTCCATCATTCATCCACAAGGATTCAAAGGAAAACCAAGATCAACTATACCAAATCCATGAAATCAAGTGTATGAAACCCATTAAAAGTTCATCTAAGCCAAGAAAACTCAAGAGAAGGGAGTTAGGGTTTTGGTGCAAGAAGAGAAGTTCCACTCAAAGGTTGTTCATCCATCATCCAAGGTGAGTTTTATGGTATTTACATGTTATTTAAGGTGTTGAAAAGTTGAAACACTTGGATTGTAGAAGGAGGTAGGAAATGGGTCATGAATGAGTGAATAGTGTCATTGTAGAACAATAGTTGGGATGAATTATGAATGTTGGTATGTTGTGATTGTAAATATGTTATAAATGACATCTAGACCATGGAATAAGTATTATATATGAGAAAACGCGATAGTGACCTATAACTATAATTGTGGAGAAATTGAAGGAATATGGTAAATTGTGGGAAATGTAGATGATTGATGATTGTTATTGCGAAATTGTGAATATTGTTATGAACATTTGGGAGTTGATATAGAATGTGGGAAAAGTAGTAGAAACAAAGGAAATGTTGCCCAATTTTTCCCTAGAAATAGTAAAATGTTCTTATAGCCGAGTAACTAATGTTAATGCGAATCCTCTTGAAGGTAGAAACGCGAGCATCGAAAGAGAACGATCAAGCGATAGAGTAGTTAAACGACAAAGGTATGTGAGGCTAGTCCTTTCTTTCTATGACATGAATCCTATAGTATGACTTTCCTTCCTCTTCATGAATAGCTATATGAGATAAGAGATATGTTATGAGCCAATAATGATGAGGATGAGTTAAAGTATAGAGATTCTAGATGTTCATAATATGATGTTCCTATAGAGTTAATGATGTCGTTTATTGTATACACTCACCTTATATGCTAATTCCTTCAAGGTGAGGCAGAATGTTAATGAATGCTCCATAATGAAATCGGGGGATCACGACCTTACGTCACCCTGATAAAGTATAGTTGTCCTTGAGTCTTTATGCATGCACTATGATGAGAATATTATGATGATGATATAACACCGCGCCTATATGGCCGGGCAGTCACCGCTAAGGCGGGCAGCGTATACACCATGGACAGATGACATGGGCAGACACCACTAGTGGCAGGCATGAGATGATACCCCAAACGTGGGAGGCCTGGACGCAGGCTAATGATTATCACACCGATCCGATATGGGCGGGCAGCTTATACATTTATGCATATATGATATGATGATGGTTATGAAAGTAAGCCAGCATGCATTATTTCTTTCATGATTCACAGTCAGATACAGATTGCTCCTCATTTGATGCCTCCTCATTTCATTTATGCTTCATTATTGTTTATGACTTACATACTCAGTACAATGTTCGTACTGACGACCGTTTTCTCTGGACGCTGTGTTCATGCCCACAGGTAGACAGGGAGGTGATCTTGATCCAGATTTGTAGGAGCTATTAGCTGATTTGAAGAGCACTCCATTTTTCGGAGGTTCCATTGATTATTCTTTTGGTATATATGTATATGTATGTTGTGGGCGCGACGGGGTCTTGTCCCGTCCATATAGTACTCTAGTAGAGGCTCGTAGATGCGCAGTGTGGGTAGTATGATCTCACAAGTTCCTCATTGTATATATATGTATGTATGTTATTTTGATAGCCGAAAGGCTCATGTATATAAAGTAAATATGTTTCAAATGGTAATAATTACCACGGTTATGAGCATAAGATGCATGAATAAGAGCAGATGAGTAGTAGAACGAGTAGTGCTCGGTGATAGCCCCGGGTACCTGTCACGGCCCGTGGGCGGGTCGTGACATATGATCTTTGACCCTATACTTTATCATTTACCTTCCTAAATCATTAATCCATGCTTAGAATCACTGGAATCATAGTGGGAAAGAAGAGTCTTATGATAAATTTCTCAAAAAGAGTTTTAGACTTCTTAAATGGAAATTGATGGTAAAATGGACTAGCATAACTATTGAATTTGATGGATTCATTGTTCTTAAGCTTATTTCTTCCATTATTGTTGAGTAATTTGAGGATTGAAATGTTAAGATTCTTACCCAAAATTGGGGGTTTCACTTCAATTTCTGTCACGACCCAACTCCGTAGGCCGCGACTAGTGTCCGTGCTGGACACTCAAACGTACCCAATAACCCAAATTAGCACACGACAGAATATTTTCAAATATAGAAGTCGCTTGGCATTAATAATAACCATAAATGAATCGACACCGTACATGGAAGCCGATGAGGCTGTCACAGATCATATCATACCCAAACATATATAGAACCCACACAAGTATGTCTACAGACCTCTACAGATCATAACAAAACCATAAGACGGGACAGGGCCCCGTCATACCCCTGAATAGCATACATATATATAATAGCGACGGACTATACCAACATATAGGCTCTGGACAAAAGAGCGCTCCAAACATAGCAGAATAGATGTCCTAGGTAGGCGGTCAGCAAATCTGTCTTCTGTACCTGCGCGGCATGAAAACGCAGCCCCCGAAGAAAGGGGGGTCAGTACGAAATATGTACTGAGTATGTAAAGCACAGACCGTAATAAACAAAGTCATAATCAGAACAGAAGGTACAGAAAATGGATAGAATATCCAGATTAGCAAAATATTGATCATAAAGCATAAATAGTATTTGTTGAAAACATATGTCGTACCTGGTCCCAATACGGAACAAGATCATAACCGAAACAGGGCTTACAGAGAAGTGAGTGTGACATCCGAAGTATCAAATGCATATTTTCAAAACATGAGGAGTGTGTTCAGAAACATACATCATATCATGTCCGGCCCCCGTCAAGGGCTCGACAAACAGATCGTGGCCACCCCCCGACGCTGGTGCCACCATACATACGGAACAGAGTAGGGGATAACCCCGTAACATAACATATCATATCAGATGGCCAAATCAGATCATAGCATATCAGAATGTGTGTACATGGCACAGCATACTCCAAAACCCATGTACATATATACCTGCCCCCTGACATCGAGGAACGGCGAACAATGCAGTGCAATACGCTTGACAACATATCCTGGCCCGGGCTCAGTGTGGGAAAAATTGAGGCATCCACGAATGGAGTAGTGAGAGACTAAATGCAATAAAAATATCATAGATTTCCAGAGACTCAATGAGGCATATCGAATGACAAATCAAATCAATGAAGTCGGACGAAATCATAGCAAGTGTATGTCATATGTCATAATGAGTTACGGAAGAATAGTCCTCCTGAAATCTTTTTCATATTCCAAAATAGCTTACCAAACTCGAGGGAGTCCGTAAACGAATTTCCTTAGTAGTTGAAAGGATAGTTAAAACATTTTATTTTATATTGTTCGAAAATAAGGCAATAGTACAATAAGAGAGTAAAGCGGGAATAGTGGAGCTAAACGTAATACAAAATATCGTACCTTTACGGAGACTCAATATAGTATCCAGAATAAGTCTCATTAGTAGTTGGAAAAGTAGTTAAGACGTTTCCTTAAAAATTGTTTGAAATCAAGTTACAAAGGACCATAAGGTTAAAATCGGAAATAGTGGGCCCGCCTCGGGACAAACAAGGCGGCTGGCTCAATTTGCGTATTTCAAACTTATGGGGTCACCTATAGAGGTCTTAGGGATGTTCCATAACTTTCTAGGCAGTTTGGAGAAGTTTGCATAATTTTTCAATAAAGTATACTTAAAGGGGTCAATCCTATTGAACGAAAAAGTGATAATTTCAAACGCGGATTCCGACGGGCAGATTATCTTCCGAGGCCCGAATCCGCTCCTAGTATACCTAGGGCATGCCAAAAGAAGGATCGGGGTAGCTTCACATACCTTTTACGCACTTTACGCCTTTCCAAGTTCACTTCCCGCTTCGTCCAAAATCTGCAAATGGTCACATTTACCAAATGTTAACCATAAGGCTTTAGGCTTAAATCTAAAGTCAACACTTTTCTACAAAAATTTGGGCAGCATTCCCCCTATACATATAGCATCCCCGAGAATTCAACTCGGCCAAAATAATCAACAACAACCCAACAACAACACTAACAACAATAACCATAACTACAAAACACACAATATGGCACAACTAGCCTTCTTTCCGACATAATACGATAACTTTCATTCCGACTTCGCACTTCCAAACTAAGCTCAATATTTTCATATTCATCATTAATCAAGACCATTACAATGCCATTTAGAATCATCTCATATCATTTCTACAAAATATTCACGAGATATACAAAATATAAAACTTTCCGCCAAAGTCATAATTCATTCAAAACTTCTAATCTTTAACATACTTATTCATAACATGTTTCCCTCTTTCAAGTTCATCAACAATCATCACAATTTGCATCTTAACAACTTCATTTCCATAATGTCGTAAATCATACTAAAACGACATAAACTTCTACATTCCATTTCAATGCAAACTTGCATCATTTTATCTTTATTTACATTGCAAGCATCACAACAACATAACTAATATGTTAAACCAAAGTAATTCATTCTCATTCCAACTTCAAATACCACACGGCCAACCTATACATTCCCAACTTCAACCAAATTTATTCCACTTTCATTCTCAATATGAATTCCATCCTACACACAACTAGAATGCAACATAAATTCAATTCATATTGTCTATACATTAACACACACACACGGCCACATGTTCATAGGCATACCCACTTTGCAAACTTCCATATTTATATGATTTCTACTCATTTCCACATACTACAACATAAACAAACCTTCATAACATAATGATAAGGGATTAATTCTTACCTTTTCCTCCTTAGTTCTTCACTTAACCAAGGTGTCAAATTGATGAAGCAAGGGCTCTATACTCCCAAATAATTGCACCAAGTTGTAGAGGGCCCTTAATATAGTAGGAAAACCACAAACAAAAATTTTTGGGGGAAGATTTTGAGGAGTGATTTTTGGGTTCTCATGGCCGAATGGCCTTCTTATTTTGCTCCTCTTGTTCTTGTTTTTCTCCTTCTCTATTTCTTGAAGCTTCTTATGGATAAGTGATCCCTTTATAATTAATTAGCACATGGAAAATATCCATTATTTTTGGTGGACTTGGGCCTAAATTTTTCATTTTTATTTTGACCCCAATGACTTATGGATCACATTTTGTAATTCCCGAAACTAATTTCCAAAATTCCAATTTTGCCCTTGGCCTTCCTCCGCACTTCCGCAATAATATCCTTTCATAAACAACCCTTGTGTTAAGTAAAATCAATTATGACCTTATTCCTTACAAGTCAAGATTACTTCCAATTTTCCAAACGTGCGAAAACGCGAGATATAACATCCTCCCCCCTTTAGAACATTCGTCCTCGAATGTTGAATTAGCCTTATCGGTCTTACAAACACTTCGGGGGAGTCTCTTCTTAAGACAATTCCTCCATCGCCTGAATATCATTCACTGTAAATGTTCTGGAGGGATCACCAACACATTTGCGAAGCATAAATACCTGAAATGCCGGATATACCGCTTCCAGATCAGATGGTAAATCTAGCTCGTAAGCGGCATCCCCAATTTTTTGAATAATCTGATAAGGTCCGATATAACGCAGACTGAGCTTACCCCTTTTTGTCCAATCGCATTACGCCTTTTATAGGCGATACCTTCCAGAATACCCAATCGCTAACTTGGAATTTCAAAGGTCGACGTCGTTTATCAGCATATGACTTCTGGCGACTCTGGGCTGCTAATAGTCGCTCTCGAATAAGTTTCACCTTATTAACGACCTGCTAGATCATATCTGGGCCGATTAACTCTGTCTCGCCAATATCAAACCAGCCGATCGGTGACCTGCATTTTCTGCCATACAAAGCCTTGTACAGAGCCATCTGGATGCTAGAATGGTAGCTGTTATTATTAGCAAACTCAATCAACGGCAGATGATCATCCCCGCTGCCTCTGAAATCAATAATACAGGCCCGCAACATATCTTCTAGCGTCTGTATAGTATGCTCGGCCTGTCCGTCGCTCTGAGGATGGAATACTGTGCTCAGACTTACCTGAGCCCCTAATCCTTCCTGAAAACAATCTCCAGAAATTAGTCGTAAACTGAGCACCCCTGTCAATGACAATAGATATAGGAACTCCGTGGGTCTCACTATTTCTTTAATATATAGCCTGGCATAACTCTCAGCTGAATAAGTGGTTCTGACGGGGAGAAAATGGGCTGATTTTGTTAGCCTACCAACCATACCCCATCAGGTGGGACCATCAAACTGGGTCCTTTCCTTATCAAGGGTTGTATCTCTGTACCATACCCGAACAGAATCCTCGAGCTGACGCTGTTTTACCTCTTCCATAATCGACGATTCAGCAACTCCTCGGACAAAATCCCAATATCTCTAGAATCGACCAAACGGACTCCAAGGCTAGCTAACTGATGAATTTTACAAACCAATTCCTTCTTCCTGGATACACGCCGGTCAAACCGCCCATAGATCTGCGACTAAGTGCGCCTGCCACAATGTTAGCCTTTCTAGGGTGGTACAAAGTATCAACGTCATAAGCTTTCCATAATTCAAGCCATCTTCTCTGCCGCAAATTCAGCTCCTTTTGCTTAAAATATACCGGAGGCTCTTATGGCTCGTATAAGTATCGACGTGGACCCCATTTAAGTAATGCCGCCATATCTTTAGAACATGAATCACCGCAGCTAATTCCAAATCATAAGCGAAATAATTTCTCTCGTGCGGTCTGAGCTACCGGGGGAACACAGACTATAATCCGACCATGCTGTATTAATGCAAAAACGGTCCCAATACCGGAAGCATCATAATAAATAACTTGCCCGTCTGCCCCTTTAAGAAGAGCTAGGACTGGAGCTGTAATTAATTTTTCCTTCAGCAACTGGGACTACATTCACGAGTACCGGCTCACTGAGACTTCATTGCTTTCTGAATTGGCTTCATTAATGGTGCCGTAGTAGAAATAAAGTTATCCACAAATTTTTTGTAATATCCGACCAATCCCAGGGAACTGCGTATCTCAGTCGATGTCGAAGGCCTGGTCAATTCTTTATCGCTTCAATCTTCTGTGTGTCAATTGTTTCCCTTTATACTTACTTTATTTTACTTCTATTCGCTCCCCCCTTTGGGGTTATACTTATACCGTATCCATGTTTTTTCTTTCTAACCTATAGCTTGATTATCTTCGTACGAGACCTTAACAGAATCGCGATTATGTAGTACAAAGTCTTATCCGATAGCAGACACTCAAATAATATAGCTAGTGTAGCAGTTTACCTCTTAGTAATCACATTCTCCCTTCATAGCCATACCTTATCTGTCGTTCTGTTTGCTCAATAATCGAATTATTCGATATTCACATGATTCATCATTTCATGCCATAAGTTTTCCTTTGCCCTGCGCTATTTCATTTTATTTCTCTTTCGCAATTAACTTTGTGCTTTGCCCGTCAACTCTTTTAGAGGCTCCGCTTAGTTACGTTTCTTACGGTTCACTTTTTTTTTTTTTTTGACATTTGGATCTCCTTACCCTCCACTCAATCATTCTCTTTTCTTTCCAAACATAGTTGTATTAGGGTCTTCCAATCTCAACCAGTAGCAAAATGAATATCAATCTATTTCGCAACATCGGTACCATACCTTTCCCTTTTTCTCGTAAATTCTGTCCAGTTAATGCTTTCCATATATTACAACACTAGCTATTAGGGTTCACCAGTCGATTGACATAGTCATAAATAGGGGCCCTACACATACGTATATATATATCACTCCCATTTCTTTTACAACACATCTTCAATCACTTGTTCGAATTTACTATAATTTCAGGGCTGCGCTGCTTTTTCTTTCTTTTTAACAATCTAATCCGTCTCAGCTCGTGTGACCCCTATAAAGTTTCTAACCATTCCACATATCCTAATTCCATTTAGGTTACCCCGAATTTCCTCTTTGTCTCTCATATCTATGTTGCGACAATTTCGTACATTTCCCAGGGGGTCACCCATCCCAGAATTGCTCTGGCCCTGGCACGCTTAACCTTACAACTTTAATGCATTTAGGTACGTTAAGACCGGTATAATTACATCGATTGCCCCGCACAGCCTTTGTCACGTAATTTAAGACAAATCGGGGTCTTAACAACTTTTCAAAATGTTCTCGTAGCGGGTCCCACCCCGACCTAGCGAGAATTCTTTTACCTTTCTGACTATATGGTTACCGTGTCGCCCCCTGTAAACCCTCAATATTTACCTTCATGTATATATATGTTTCTAAACAGCCCACGAGTTTGAGTTTTTATTCCACAAATTCCATCTCCCACCAGTCGAGGAAAACTGATAAAATGTGTAGTAGGGTATCTTCCGACCACCAGCAAAAGAAAGCCAGAGTCCGACGAACTTCGCAGAATCTTTTAGTGATTAATTCCAATGATTACCTCCATATTTATATATATATTTGAGTCGTGCGCGAACCGCTCAATTCCCGACTGCTTGTCATACACTTTTTATTCTTCCAATTAGAGGAAACTTGATCGTCAGACATTTTTGCCCTTCCGCATATTTTTGCCCTTCACATGGGCTATGCTAAAACAAAATGGGGTTAGAACATATTTCTGGTCCCTCCAAATAAATTGTGAATTCGCTACTCGTATATGCTTTTTTGAGATAAAATTTTCCATATGAGGATAACGCTTCTTACGAATGACATGGAGGGTATCTCTTAAACTTTTAACCCAACATAAGAGACTTACCCTATCGGTATCGACCTTTAAGATATGTTAAGAATTTATATCTCATTTTCCTTGTCGTATTTCTAGAAAAATTTGGGCAGAGGTTCCTCTGTATTTCTTACTATCCCAAAACCTGTACACAGGAAACACCAACCATGCCTCACAAGGCCAACACATATACATATATACATATCATATCACGTCGCATCACAGCCACATAGGGCTAACAATTTCAAATAAAAAGTATCAGAATGCCGAGGCTTACCCCACATGCCCTAACTCGAACTGCACCTGCTACACTTTCCATGTTTGTTTCTCTTTTTAATGTTCGACTTTATGTTTTAATCGTACTTCAGAATACCTTACCCAGCGTACGTCTCTCATACCATTGCTTACCGGAGTACTGTGTAGCTTCCAATATCAGCAGTCGCTGTCTTACGTCGATACCGTTCACCAGCTGCAATCAAGGGTTAGTAAAGGAAGGAATTCATTTCCTACAGCTGGCTCTATCGCACGATCTAAGAATCCAAGAAAGGTAACACCCTAAATGCCCTGTAGCCTCCTGTTTATAGATGTGGTGCACAACACACCGATAAACAAGACTCTACTAGACACGGTCTGTAGACATTCCGAGGACGAACCGCTCTGATACCACTTTTGTCACGACCCAACTCCGTAGGCCGCGACTAGTGTCCGTGCTGGACACTCAAACGTACCCAATAACCCAAATTAGCACACGACAGAATATTTTCAAATATAGAAGTCGCTTGGCATTAATAATAACCATAAATGAATCGACACCGTACATGGAAGCCGATGAGGCTGTCACAGATCATATCATACCCAAACATATATAGAACCCACACAAGTATGTCTACAGACCTCTACAGATCATAACAAAACCATAAGACGGGACAGGGCCCCGTCATACCCCTGAATAGCATACATATATATAATAGCGACGGACTATACCAACATATAGGATCTGGACAAAAGAGCGCTCCAAACATAGCAGAATAGATGTCCTAGGCAGGCGGTCAGCAAATCTGTCTTCTGTACCTGCGTGGCATGAAAACGCAGCCCCCGAAGAAAGGGGGGTCAGTACGAAATATGTACTGAGTATGTAAAGCACAGAACGTAATAAACAAAGTCATAATCAGAACAGAAGGTACAGAAAATGGACAGAATATCCAGATTAGCAAAATATTGATCATAAAGCATAAATAGTATTTGTTGAAAACATATGTCGTACCTGGTCCCAATACGGAACAAGATCATAACCGAAACAGGGCTTACAGAGAAGTGAGTGTGACATCCGAAGTATCAAATGCATATTTTCAAAACATGAGGAGTGTGTTCAGAAACATACATCATATCATGTCCGGCCCCCATCAAGGGCTCGACAAACAGATCGTGGCCACCCCCCGACGCTGGTGCCACCATACATACGGAACAGAGTAGGGGATAACCCCGTAACATAACATATCATATCAGATGGCCAAATCAGATCATAGCATATCAGAATGTGTGTACATGGCACAACATACTCCAAAACCCATGTACATATATACCTGCCCCCTCACATCGAGGCACGGCGAACAATGCAGTGGAATACGCTTGACAACATATCCTGGCCTGGGCTCAGTGTGGGAAACATTGAGGCATCCACGAATGGAGTAGTGAGAGACTAAATGCAATAAAAATATCATAGATTTCCAGAGACTCAATGAGGCATATCGAATGACAAATCAAATCAATGAAGTCGGACGGAATCATAGCAAGTGTATGTCATATGTCATAATGAGTTACGGAAGAATAGTCCTCCTGAAATCTTTTTCATGTTCCAAAATAGCTTACCAAACTCGAGGGAGTCCGTAAACGATTTTCCTTAGTAGTTGAAAGGATAGTTAAAACATTTTATATTATATTGTTCGAAAATAAGGCAATAGTACAATAAGAGAGCAAAGCGGGAATAGTGGAGCTAAACGTAATACAAAATATCGTACCTTTACGGAGACTCAATATAGTATCCAGAATAAGTATCATTAGTAGTTGGAAAAGTAGTTAAGACGTTTCCTTAAAAATTGCTTGAAATCAAGTTACAAAGGACCATAAGGGTAAAATCGGAAATAGTGGGCCCGCCTCGGGACAAACAAGGCGACGGGCTCAATTTGCGTATTTCAAACTTATGGGGTCACCTATAGAGGTCTTAGGGATGTTCCATAACTTTCTAGGCAGTTTGGAGAAGTTTGCATAATTTTTCAATAAAGTATACTTAAAGGGGTCAATCCTATTGAACGAAAAAGTGATAATTTCAAACGCGGATTCCGACGGGCAGATTATCTTTCGAGGCCCGAATCCGCTCCTAGTATACCTAGGGCATGCCAAAAGAAGGATCGGGGTAGCTTCACATACCTTTTACGCACTTTACGCCTTTCCAAGTTCACTTCCCGCTTCGTCCAAAATCTGCAAATGGTCACATTTACCAAATGTTAACCATAAGGCTTTAGGCTTAAATCTAAAGTCAACACTTTTCTACAAAAATTTGGGCAGCATTCCCCCTATACATATAGCATCCCCGAGAATTCAACTCGGCCAAAATAATCAACAACAACCCAACAACAACACTAACAACAATAACCATAACTACAAAACACACAATATGGCACAACTAGCCTTCTTTCCGACATAATACGATAACTTTCATTCCGACTTCGCACTTCCAAACTAAGCTCAATATTTTCATATTCATCATTAATCAAGACCATTACAATGCCATTTAGAATCATCTCATATCATTTCTACAAAATATTCACGAGATATACAAAATATACAAACTTTCCGCCAAAGTCATAATTCATTCAAAACTTCTAATCTTTAACATACTTATTCATAACATGTTTCCCTCTTTCAAGTTCATCAACAATCATCACAATTTGCATCTTAACAACTTCATTTCCATAATGTCGTAAATCATACTAAAACGACATAAACTTCTACATTCCATTTCAATGCAAACTTGCATCATTTTATCTTTATTTACATTGCAAGCATCACAACAACATAACTAACATGTTAAACCAAAGTAATTCATTCTCATTCCAACTTCAAATACCACACGGCCAACCTATACATTCCCAACTTCAACCAAATTTATTCCACTTTCATTCTCAATATGAATTCCATCCTACACACAACTAGAATGCAACATAAATTCAATTCATATTGTCTATACATTAACACACACACACGGCCACATGTTCATAGGCATACCCACTTTGCAAACTTCCATATTTATATGATTTTTACTCATTTCCACATACTACAACATAAACAAACCTTCATAACATAATGATAAGGGATTAATTCTTACCTTTTCCTCCTTAGTTCTTCACTTAACCAAGGTGTCAAATTGATGAAGCAAGGGCTCTATACTCCCAAATAATTGCACCAAGTTGTAGAGGGCCCTTAATATAGTAGGAAAACCACAAACAAAAATTTTTGGGGGAAGATTTTGAGGAGTGATTTTTGGGTTCTCATGGCCGAATGGCCTTCTTATTTTGCTCCTCTTGTTCTTGTTTTTCTCCTTCTCTATTTCTTGAAGCTTCTTATGGATAAGTGATCCCTTTATAATTAATTAGCACATGGAAAATATCCATTATTTTTGGTGGACTTGGGCCTAAATTTTTCATTTTTATTTTGAGCCCAATGACTTATGGATCACATTTTGTAATTCCCGAAACTAATTTCCAAAATTCCAATTTTGCCCTTGGCCTTCCTCCGCACTTCCGCAATAATATCCTTTCATAAACAACCCTTGTGTTAAGTAAAATCAATTATGACCTTATTCCTTACAAGTCAAGATTACTTCCAATTTTCCAAACGTGTGAAAACGCGGGATATAACAATTTCGAATTAGGTTTAATCTTGAGTTGTTTTAGCAATTGAATAGTGGGTTTGCTCACCTAGAGAGTGAATTGCATATTCCATCTTCCAATTTCCCATTTTAACCTTGTGGGTCCGTTTCTGCAATTTCATGAGTTAGAATTTGACCTAACTAGAAGTCTAGTAATATGGGTATCGTTCTTCTTGATTTCTAATATAGAACTCGAATATGATTCAACTTTGAGTATTTGGAGGGGCAAAGAAAGGGTAAGGCTAAGGTTTGACGGTTCGTGGCTCCAGATTGACTTTCCAAGTAGGTTATGACTTACCTTTTTAGTTAGACTCGGTTAGTGAATTATATGTAGAGTTAGTGATTGTTGGAGAAAGCATGTAAATCTTCGGGTATGAAGTTTGGTATGGAATACTTAGGTTGGTATTGTTGTTGACTATGGCTTGCCGCCTTATTGTGTTCTATTGAGCTGTTGCCTTATTCTGATTTGTTGGCTTGTCGCCACGTGTTGATTCTAGAATTGATGTTTAGTGATTGCCCTATGATTTCAGAGAGCATATTTATCATTGTTGAGGTTATTGGAAAGGAAAGTAAGTTTATGATATTGATATTGCGATTGAGCTATGTGTCCATGTGTGGCACGATTGATTCTTATATTCTTGTTGGCATTGTTATCATGCATATCCTAGAATGAAGTTCTTCTCCTCTCCTCATCCTACTAAGTCAAGGTAAACCTATTCCAAGCCATTTCAAGCATTTCTAACATACATACATGAATTTTAAGCCAAATCCATAGTTTTTAACCTAGGGTTTTCAAGAAACATCTCAAGGTTCAAGCTTTTGGATTTCTTCTTCAGGATACAAACTTTGTTGCATGTTTTAGAGCGATTAAGACATGTAGGGCTTCTATCCACGTGTGGGAACATCACCGTTCTTCCCCACTCTACGTTCATCCATGAAAATACGAAGTTCCACAAACCTTGGGTTTCTACTCTAATTCATGATTACCCTAAGTTACATGTACCATGACATACCATGTTCGTATTAATAATTTGTTATTATATTCTTGATTTTTCATTTTGGTTATTGGGAATCCGTCCGCTATCCATGAACACCCATGCTTTGCATTCCATGAGTTCTTAAATGCAAGATATGAACTAATATGCTTATTTTCATGAAAATCTACATGCTTTCCATGTTTTCATACAAGTTTATACTATATACTTACATTCATGTTATATTATACCCACAAATCATGTATACAAGTCATACTTACAAGTTATGTTATACAAACCATGGGCTCAGATGCTACCTATATCCATGTTCATGTTTTTGGGAGGAGCATAGGTTTACCGAGAAGTCTTAGACAGCCTGAAACTACGTATGCCAATGTAGGGTAAGGGTCGATCAGCCCATGTCACACCCCGACCAAGGGAATGACGGAAAGCGACCTCTAGGTCGGATGCCACCTGGCATGACCATAATCCTGACAAACTATACCTTTGTCCCTCGTGATACGATTTACATGGGCTAAAGAAAACACCTGCTCACAGAAAAGGCCCAACTTGGCTACCATGCACGGAAAATATATATATATATATATATGTATGTAAGTATTTCGGACTTCAACTTCGTATTTAAAATTTCTTAAAGAATCTTTCTGAATTCAGCCGGGTGAGCTTGGGGCCCCATCGTCACGGAAACAAATAAATATATATATATGTATGTATATATATATATATATATATATATATATATATATATATATATATATATATATATATATATATATATATATATATATATATATATATATATATATATATATATATATTATGTATGTGTTTCGGACTTCAACTTCGGATTTAAAATTTCTTAAAGAATCTTTCTGAATTCAGCCGGGTGAGCTTGGGGCCCCATCGTCACGTGAAAATTTCAGAAGAGTCTTTGTATTATTGTCCTTGTTTGTACTGTAGTTGCTTTATTAAAGCTACTTTATCAAAGTTGTCTTCATCCGTCTTTGTTGCTTTCTTTAACGAATCTACTTTTTCTCTGTCTTAGCTTGTCATGATTATATGTCTATCATCCCTTCTACATGTCAAGATTGTGGAGTGCAACAGAATCAAAACTCATTCCCGAATCGACATCATTTGGGTCTTGTGAATCTTGGAATGCACTATTTTGAAAATCTACCATATATCTTTCAAGATCTGAACTATGTACTGGAGACATACTTGGATTTAGAGATAGTTCTGGGCTGAGATTTTTAATTATGTGCTTGTCTTGATTCTCTTTTTCTTGAAAAAACTTTTCTAGTGTCTGTTTTACTATATCTTCTATTTTTTCATTTTTTTTTCTTTTTTGACAATAAATCTTTCATTTTTGAACAACCTTCATCTTCACTTTTTGGCAAAGTGACAGTCATTAACGAATTTCATAAGTTTTTACCGGCTACTGTTTGAATCGGACTAGCTGTATCTCTATCCGATACAGTGGATTTTACTGCATTCATTGGGGAATGCACACCTATCTCATCCATTTTGTCTTGAGCTGGAAAACTCTGCAATTGAACCAATTCAAATTTTACCGCTTGGAGTCTGTGTTCTAGCATTCTTAGTTGCTCCATGAGTCTTGGTTTTTCTTGGATCAGTGTCTCATTTTTCTGGTTTAGCCTCTTGAATGCCTCAGTCATGGAAGAACAGTGGTCACAAAAAATTACTTTGTCCGTGTCCTTTTGGATATTATATTGAGGAACTTTGTCTGGATTTTGTCTTAGTGCTGGAGAAATATAATAATTTGGACCCAGTATTCCCCTAGCATAGTCTAATGCCTTAGTAAAATCATGAAAACCTTTGAAAAGTGGTTTTTCCATGTCTTTTATTGAATCTATAACTTCAGGCTAAATTTGAAAAATTCCATTTGTCTTGCCATGTATACAACATAATATTTAAATTTTTTGTCTTGATTCTTGTCTGTAAAATACTGGCATAGAACATTTAAAGTTGCTAATTATTATTCCATTTTGTACAAATAGTCTAAATACCGTCTATAAATGTCCTAGATGTTCTTTAATATCTTTACTGAATACTAATATATCATCTACATATACTAATACAAACCTTTTTGTATTCTCTGAATGTACTATCCATTTTTCGTTGGAAAATTGGTGGAGCTGTTTTTAATCCAAATGGCATTACTAACCATTCAAAATGTCCTTCGGGATAGGTGAATGCGGTCCATTCTATACTATCTTCATGCATTTTTACTTGCCAATATCTTGATTTAAAGTCAAATTTACTAAATATTTTTTCCTTGTATTCTATTTATTAATTCTATTTTATCTGGTAATTTATCCATCAGTTCTAGTATTATCATTGAGTCTTTTATAATTTATCACCATTCTAGCTTTTCCTCTTACTATCTCACTATGGTTTCTTACCATAAATGCTGCAGATCTATGTTTAGAAGTAAATCTCCTTATTACTCCTAGATTCATTAATTCTTTAATTTGTATCTTAAAATCTTCTAAGTCCTGATTTGTAGCTTCTATGGAAGCCGTTTTGATTACATAATCTGGGTTTATTATGTCTAATATACATACAACCTTGTTATTTCCCAATGTTTTAAAGGTTTTTCTCCTATTATTTCTATATCATCTAATATTTTTACTATCTTATCTACATATTTTTGGTTTTTTTATTACTCCTATTCTTTCTATTCATGTTTTGAAATTATATAATTCTTTTTCTACATCTATTAAAGTATAGTCTTTTTCTAATACATCTTCATTTTCTAATATATCGTTATTTTCATTTTCATCTAGAATTAAATTCTTTGATTTTATTTTTTCTTTACAACATGTGTTAGTTCCTTCACAGTCTTTATAGTAACTATCTTTTTTCTTTTGCAGGTTTACCTGGTCTGCAATCTGAATTTTCTTATGTCTTATTCTAGTTTCAGCTTTAATAGTTTGCACTGGTGTATGAGTGATATTTTTCAAAAAAATCACCCCATCTCTTGTAATCATACAACTGCCATTATTATGTAACATGAAATCTAGTCCTATGACAAAGTCTACATTTATATCTAAATCTCTTACCCATATTTTATCCATTTTATAACTAGGCTTGTAAAATTTTGAGCATGTATTTACAAAGCTAATGTATGATTTATGAACATAATGTCTATATATATTATGTGCTCTTTCCATTTGCATAGCTGCAACTGGTTTTTCTAGATTTTTTATTAAGTTTGGTGGAACTACTCTTTTATTTATTATACACTTTGCGCATCCCGAATCTACCAATGCTAGTGTCTTTATTTCATAGTCATCTATTTTGACTCTTGCAAGTATCTTTATTGTTCCTAATTTCTTATCTTCATTACATACTAATGCCTCATAATGTTCTACGCTCATTAATTCTTCTTGATCATCTTCTGGTATTGGCTTAAGAGGTCTAATTATTGGTCTTGTGTTAAATGGAACTATTTCTTCAGTTTCTTCACATTCTTCTCTTTGTTTTCCTTTTTCTAATTTTTGCAGTCTTCTTTCTAATTCATTTATTCTTGTTTCTAATGTCATTACTCTTAGATTTATGGTAGGATCATTTATTTCTTTATGTTTTTCTCCTTTGTTTATCTTTGTATCAAATTCTTTTTCTATGCACATAATACATCCTTCTACATAACATGTTTTACATTTAACCCTTTTATCTTTACTAGGGTATCATTTACAAAAGAAACATGCATTACTGTCTAATCCTTTATTTCTTTCAAATTCATGACTACAGTCTTCCTAGATATTTGCTAATGTGCTTGCTTGGATTGCTTCTAAATCTAATTTCTCTAATCCTATTTCATTTATTAGTTCTTCTTTTTCTTCAGAATCTGATGAGTCTATTTTAGCTTTTTCCTTGGCATCTACACTTACTATAGAATATATACTTTCATTATCAAACATGTATTCATCCACATTTATTAAAGTTTCTTGAATATCTTCTATTAATTGAGAATTTCTTGTTTTATTGTTTATTCTTTTTAGGCATGTATTAACTAAATGTTCTACACTTCCACAAGTAAAACACTCTAATCTATTCTTGTAATTTCTTTCTGTTCTATATTTTCTAACATGTCTATTTCTATCTAAATAAGGATTTTTAGCTGATGACTTTCTAAGATAATATTTCTTTTTTATTATAGCTTCTATTGTATTGTGGTCTATGCTTTTTATATTTTTTCTTTCTATAATTATCCTTATCATAGCTTTGAGTTGTGTATACTACATTTTTACAAAAACTCATTTCATTTTGTTTTAATTGTTTCTGTATTTGTATATGCATACATTTTTCATGTAGTATTTCCATTATATGTTGTATTTTATGTCCTATTGACCATCTTGCATTAGGATGTTGTGTTACTCCTTCTCATTTATACCATCTATCTTCTATTTCTCTTCCTAAATCTCCTGGTAATTTGTTAAATAACGTTTTACCGAAGTCTTGATCAAAAGCATTTCCGCTACTAGTGCACTAATAAAAATAGTCATTTAAAAATTTCTTAATATGAAACCAACTACTTATACTTAATTTTTCTAGTTTTATTACTGCATTTCTTTGTAAGGTTAATAATTCACTATTTGGATCTTCTCCTGTAATTAAAGTATGTACCTTATTTGTAACATTATAGGGGTTTGCTCCCAAGGCTACTAAGGCTTGAAATTTTGACTTATATGCTTCCCATAATCTTTTTGTTGATTCTCCTAAGAAAGTCTCTAGATAGTTATACATTGTTTCGGCATCTGAATCAGTATAGTTTTTTATATAATCTGCTACTGCTATTCCTTTCCAAAGGTCTATTACGGAGTTCCACATTTGTGGATCGTGGGCTGTTATATTTAATATTTTACCTTTACTACCTCCTTCTTGCAAACTAATCGGTTCTTCTATAGGCATTCTTTTTCCTGATGGTTTTACGTTTTCTGTTGATACTTCTTCTATTCTAAAAACTCTTCTTCTAGGCACATTTCCTGTGCTAGTATCTACCGTAAATGGTTGTTCAGTCGTTCTTTGAAATGGGTTGGAACAGGTTTATTCCATTAATTCTTTTTGACTTATATTGATTCTAATTCTATTTCGTCATCACTTTCTTGTATTTCAGCTAAAGTTTTATCAAAATTGTCTGATTTCTTTTGTGAAATGCTCTCTACTTTGTATTCCATATTATTAGTTTTGTATTCACATGTTTTAAAATGTTTTATAGTTTCTTCTAATGTTAAATTTCCTATTTTACATCCTTTACATTTGAAATTCATATTTTTGTCCTTTTTATGAATTTCTATTTATTTTTCTATGGCTATGTCTACTTCAAAGTCTTCTTGTATTATTTTTATGTTCATACCCGTAAAATTAGTATCTTTATCATCTTCTAATGTACTTTCTTCATCTAAATCTCATTGGGTAGTGTAGTTATAGTCTGTGAATCTTATAGAAGTTTCTCCTCTAGAATCAGTATACATTAAATGGGATTCTGGTTTTAATATCTTTTTCTTATTAAAATCTTCTAAATTCCATTCTAATCCTGCGTATTCTTCAGGGTTTATTTTTATGGGTTTTATTAACTTTATTCCACTATTTCCCATTACTTCTACTACATCATCTACTTTAATCTTGAATTTAGTATAACTATTATTTTCCATCTTTCCTAAAAATCCTACGCACATTAATAAAATATTCCCATTACTCAGTTCTTCATATCCTTTAGTCTGCATTCCTATCTTAATATGTTTTCCAAATTCTGTTAAATTTATTATAAAGTCTGGGCTTATATAAAAAATTCCTTCATTATTTGTCATATCTACTTCTGTTAATCCTATTATTGACTTCTTTAAGTCTCACCACTTATCATCATAAATTACTACTAGTACTTTTGTTCCTAGATTCTTTCTAGTTATTCCTTTTAGTCCTATTGCAATTAATCCCATATGCATTAAACTTCGTCTAGTATTTTTTATTTGTCTTACAGATTCTAAATTAATTACGTTCATTGTTGTAACACTATTATCTATGGCTGATAATTGTTCTTCTCTATAATGTCTATATATGTTATATCCCGTATTTTGCGTATTCGGATGATTCAAGACAATTGCAAGAAGTTAAGGACAAGGCTATATTTTGATCTTCTTTAATACACAAGTTGTTTATAAAAAATTTTGAAGTGGAAATATTAAGAAAGGCTAGGGGAAAAAAGGGAAATTCACAAGATGATTTATGGTAATATTGAGGAAGGCTAAGGGCAAATTTGGAATTAGGAAAATAATTTTTCATGAATTACAAAAAAATAAAAAAAATAATGGTCTTGAATGAATGGGCCATGTGGCCGTCCAAGTTTGGGGTGGGCCTTGGCCCACATGGATCAATTACACATGTGTATATTAGAAGACTAAGTAGTCATACTTTCATATCCATCCTTAGAAATTTCAAGAAACTTGGAGAGAAAAAAGAAGGAGGCCATTCGGCCAAAGGAACGAAAAATTGAAGCCCTCAAATCTTGATCAAAAAAAATTATTTTCTTCTAGCTAAACAACCAATTGGAAGGTCCCTAGCAAAGTGAAGTGGTCATTGAAGCAAGAAAAACATCTATTCTTGCAAGCTACAAATCCTAGCCAAGTGAGAAGTTAAGGGAAAAAGGTAAGGTTTAATCCTCTTCTTATATGTTATGGATGATTGTGTATGTTGTAGTATGTAAAAGTGGATAAAATTCATGAAAATATGGATGTTATATGTGGCCGTGTATATGTAGTGTGTGGCCGTGTAGGTATGGTGTGGTGTGGAAGAGAATGAATCAATTTTTCTTAGTATTTTCGTTGTTGTTGTAATGGAATCAATGATAAAAATGAAAGTTTAATGATCCTAGTTGAAGTTTTAAGTGTTGGAGAGTTGTTTAGAAGCTAAGGTGATGTTAAAAACCATTTTTTGCATTTATGGAAAATAATGTTGGTAGTGTGTGAATTGTTGGTGTAGTTCAAGAATTTGAAAGGAGGAAATATGGTGTTATTGTCCTTGTTGCATTTGGAATGTTTCGGGTGGAGTGACATATTGGTTAGATTCCTTTGAATATTGTGCGGAGTGTTGAATTGTTCTTGAATATTGTTTGAATGGTTTCGGATTAGTACTTGAATATGTGGGCAATTATGAATTGAACATAAATGAAACGCCATCGAAGTTTGTAGAAAGACGTTGCTAACGTTAGTATGCTTTTTGAATTGATTGTGGATATTGTTAGAATAACTGTTGGTATTGTTGTTGATAATTTGGCCGAGTTAAATTCTAGGATTTGTTGTTGACGATTTGGCCGAGTTGGATTCTCGGGGATAGTTGTATTTACAGGGGAAATGCTGCCGAAATTTCTGTAAATGAAGTGTTGATTGAAGATTGAACTTCTAAGTATCTATAGCTAATGTTTGGTATACATTAATATTGTTGTAGATCTTGCGAAGCCAAAGACTTAAGTTCGGATTAGCGTAGGAAGCGGGCAAGGTATGTAAGGCTTACCCTTTCTTTCTTTTGGCATGATCCTTGTGAAACAAACAGACGATATGTATACGATTCCAAAGAAACTCCTATTCGTAGTGCTACTAGGATGGCTAACGTTCTTGATTTCCATAAGCTATTTCATATGGTTTTGATGGGTATCTATGATGTCTGAAGTTCTATTTGATATGTTCCCGAATGGCATTCGAGAGACAATTGATATGACAAATGTCTTGATTCTCAAATGATAGCACGTTTGATTATTCCATTGAGTCTTTGATATATTTTGACACGTACATATGGTTCAAAAAGTTCTATTTTGATTTGATCCATAGCGATTCGAAAGGTAATTGATATGATTATTGCTTTGATTTTTCAAAAATAGCTTCTGAAAAGTTCGTAGAAGGTTGTGTACTAAAACGTCCATAACCTTTGCATACTAACTCGGATTGACTTGAAACGTGTTTATGACCCTCAAGTGTCGATTTATGTACGTACCCAACGAGTCTTAAAATTTGTTTTATATGCATATAGTTTCTCACTACTCTGCTCGTGCACGCCTCAATATGTCCTTCACTGAGTCCCGGGCCAGGATATGTTATCGTGCGCACTCCACTGCATTGTTCACCGCGTCCCTTGTTAGAGGGTCGGGATCTGTTATATGCATATATGTTTTGAAGTCTGATGTGGTATATGCATTCTGAAGTATGATGTGTTCTGATGTGTGATGTGTTCTGGAGTATGATGTGTTACGAAGTTAGTCACTATTCCGAAGTATGATGTGTTATGGCGCCAGTGATGGGGTGGCGACCATGTTCGGTTCACCGAGTCCTATAACGGGCCGGATATGACATGCATGATTTGTGTCTGAAAGGTAAACATTTTGATATTCTGGATGATTTGCTCATTTTCCGTACTATTTCTGGCATATGACATCGGCATACCTGATTTGTGGTTTGGAAATAAGCATCTTTGGCATTCTGGATAATGTACTTACTTTTTATAATGCTTGTTCTGGTTATGGTTCTGTTTTCTATATTCCATGCCTTACATACTCAGTACATATTCCGTACTGACCCCCTTTCTTCGGGGGCTGCGTTTCATGCCCGCAGGTACAGACGTTCACGTGAGTGACCCGACAGCTTAGGCCATCTATTTGCTGCTTTGGAGTGCTCTCTTGTTCTGGAGCCTACATTTTGGTACAGACTCTTCCGTTGTATATATGTATGTATATATTCAGGGGTACGGCGGGGCCCTGTCCCGTCATATGATTCTATTGTCTTTGTTAGAGGCCTGTAGACATGTGTGTGGGTCATGGGTCGTTTTGTCCGGTTATGTTAATATGGTTTAGGTCTGACATTTCCCTACACTATGATAACCCGATCGGTTTATATGCGATATTATAAGTAATGATCTAGATGATATATTGCCTGGTATGTGTGGAAGTCCCTAATATGCTAAACGTAAGTAGATTTTGGCTAGAAGACATGTACGGGTGTCCATCTCGGACACTAGTCCTGGCCTACGGGGCTGGGTCGTGACAAAAGTGGTATCAGAGCGGTTCGTCCTCGGAATGTCTACAGGCCGTGTCTAGAAGAGTCCTTTTTATCGGTGTGTGGTGCACCACATCTATAAACAGGAGGCTACAGGACATTTTGGATGTCACCCTTCCTTCGATCTTAGATCGTGCGATAGAGCTGTATTATTAGGATAGTTTCTTTCTAACAGATTGTTATGCTTACAGTGATGCCTCCGAAAAAGGCGATAGCTGCCCAAAAGGGCAAAGCAGTAGCAGGAGAGACCAGTCACGCTCAGAGAGTTACTCGGGCCCGTGCTCAGACTATGCCCGAGATTATGCCCCAGTCAGCGGGCTCTGCTACGCCATCATCATCAGAGGAGCCTGGAGTAGCAGCCGCTGCCGCTGTGGATCAGGAAGCGGCTCCACCATTATCTCCAGAGGCTCCAGCGCCCGAGCCACCAGCTCCTCAGCCAGGAGCAGAGGACAGGGCGATGAGAGATGTGTACAGTTGTTGACTAGATTAGTAACGGGGCAGGCTCGCAGGCGCGGGCTAGGGGGTGATGATGTGAACCGACATGACAGCTTAAGGGTTCATGACTTTTTGACTTGTAATCCCCCAGAGTTCTCCGGGTCATAGCCCGAGGAGGATCCCCAGGACTTTATTCGACAGATGCAGCGTACGCTGAGGTTAGTCAGAGCTTCCGAGACTGAGTCTGTCGAGCTGGCTTCATATCGATTATGTGATGTAGCGGTTAATTGGTATGAGTCCTGGGAACTGTCTAGGGGTGAGGATGCTCCCCCAGCGGTGTGGGCTGAGTTTACAGAGGCCTTTCTTGGTCACTTCCTGCCTCCCGAGGCGCGGCGAGCTAGGGTTGACAGATTTCTACAGTTGAGACAGAGGGGCAGAAGTGTTCGGGAGTACAGTTTAGAGTTCGACTCTTTGGCTAGATATGCACCCACTATTGTAGCCGATATGACTGACAGGATGCACCGATATGTGATGGGATTGGATCATTATATGGTGGATAGCTGTATGGCGGTGGCATCTCAGCCTGGGATGGATATTGCTCGTGTGCAGGCGTACGCACAAGGAATGGAGGATCGGCATAGAGGGCGCCAGCCCGATAGAGATCATGATAGGAGGCAGCCCAAGAGGGCTAGATCAGCTGGTTATTCTGGGGAGTTTCGAGGCGGGCCTCCTCAGCAGCAGCATAGCGGATATCTTTCGCAGCCAGCCTGCAGTACGCCTCCACAGTTCACGGGTAGGCGATTCGATAGTACTGGGCACACAGGAGCAGGCCCGAGTTCTAGGGCCTCGGGTTCGCAGGTGAGCAGAGGTTCCAGTCAGACAAAGCCACCCATGCCTCGGTGTTCCCACTGTGGGAAGCCTCACCTAGGGGAGTGTAATCGTGCTACAGGTGCCTGTTTTTCTTGTGGCCGTCAGGGCCATGTCATGAGGGAGTGCCCATTTTGGGGTGGTCCAGGTGGTTCAGCTCAGCTCACTGGGTCAGTTGCTGGCTCATCTTCCTCTTCTGTAGCCATGCGCCCTACGGAGCGGGGTATGCCGACACCAGCCGGCCGCGGTAGAGGTCGTGGCGGAGCTCCCGGTTCTAGCGGTCCTTCGAACCGCATATAAGCTTTGGCCAGCCGACAGGACCAGGAGGCGTCACCAGACATGGTTACAGGTATATTATTAATCTACTCCCGAGATGTACATACTTTGATAGATCCAGGCTCTATTTTTATCATATATTTTCTTCCCCCCGGTTGCTAGTGGAATTGGGATAAAACCCGAATTGATAGAACCGTTTGAGGTAGTCATACATACAGACAAAAAGTGAACATTGGGGATTTAAAAGGTTAACACGGTAATTGTATAATCAGAAAAGTAAAAGACCCTCTCTAGATCGGAGTGAGATACGTTACGAGAACCTTTTGGAAGTTGTTAAGGCCCCGACTTTCCCTAGATTACGTGATAAAGGTCATACGGGGAAGTGGATGCAATTATACCAGCATTAACGCATCTAAATGCATTAAAGTTTCGAGGTTAAGCGTGCTAGGGTGAGAGAAATTTTGGGATGGGTGACCCCCTGGGAAGTGTACTAAAAGTTCCATAAATGTAGATATAAGAGACGGATGTGAAAGTTGGGTAACCTAAAGGAAATTAGAATATGCGGAGTGGTTAGAAATCTTAAAGAAGTTGGGTAGGCTAAGGCGGACTAGACCGGTACAGAGAAAGAAAGCGCGTCATAGCTCTAGAATCAGAGTAAGTTTGAATAGTGTTTGGAAATATTCTGTAAGCGAAATGGTAATAAATATCTGTGTATGCATATGATATCTCATTTATGACTGTATCGATCGATAGGTGAAACCTAGCAACCAGTGTTGCGACGTATGGAAGACATTAACTGAACGGAATTCAAGAGACGAAGCGAAAGATATGATACAGATGTTATGAAATAGAATGATACTGATTCCACTACTAGTCAAGGCTGGAAAGTCCTAATACAGCGATATCTGGGAGCAGAAAGAAAGTGAGTACGTGAAGGGTGAGGAACTTCGAAGTATCAGAAGTGTCAGAGGAAAAGAATATGGGGAAGTAAATCCTCAGGAGAGCCGACGGGCAAAGCATGAAACTATTTGCTTAGAAATTTGAAGGACAAGTCTGTAAAAGAATTAGAATGTGATAGTATGGAAAAAAAGAAGAACAGACCTGAGGAAGGTTAACGGTGAAGATAGGACGAGCATATGGGAGTACGGAGGATACTTTAATGAGTTGGTGATAGGAAACTGATTACTTATCAGAGGAAGGACTAAGATAATGAGTTGGCGCAGTTGACTAAAAAAACCCGTGATATGGAATGAGGATTCATGTGAAGACCGAGAGGTTCGATTATACAAAGAAATAGGATGAAAGATACGGAACGGGCACGAAGGAAAGGACAACTTGGCCGAATCCTCTATCGTGGAAGGATATAATTACTAAAGGATGAATGCGTAGCCATATCGATATGGTTGCTTCGAACATAGAGAAGCCTTCCTGGAGGGTGACTTAAGAATGGAACCGATTCGCGCATATAAAAGAATATCTTACGAACTTCAGAGCCAATGCTACAAACAACAAGAGAAGAAAGCTATTCCCTAAGAAAGATTAAGGATACTGATGGTTTGATTGAAGGAAAGAGAGAGTGGTTAGGAAGAAGGTAACTGGAAATGGTTACGCATCAAAAGGGTAATGACACTGTGAGACATGAAGGACCGGGGTGTGTCAAAATAAAAAGAAATAAACGTCGGAAATGGATGCCCTTATAAGTATTCCGATTAAATACGAGAACATAGTTAGCAAGGAGATAGACAGGACAGACTCCGCGATGAAGGAATTTCAATTGTAAGAAGATCGCGGAAAGCGATGGTTACTTAAAGGGCATAGGCGTATTTAGACCCTCTTAATAAAAGGGGGGAGAACATGCTAGACTTAAAATGAACTATGACAATTCAAGCCCCAGAAAAGGAGGCTTATTAGCTCGGGGCCAGAGTTCGGGGTATATTGGCATATCGTGAAGGTTACGAAAAGACGTAGAAATGAATTGGCAATAAGTGTACCATGAGATAGATATAGGGAGAAAATATGGAAGGCGCCTGGAGAGGTCAACAAATATAAAAAGGACAGCCGAGACAGCACCATATGAGGCTCAGTGTGGCAGGAAGTGCAAATTACCGATCGGTTAGTTCGATGTCGATGGAACTAAGTTAATCGGCCCAGATATAATTCAGCAGGCAGTTGATAAAGAAGGACCCATTCAAAAACGGTTACGGGCAGCCCAGAGTCGACGGAAATCATACGCCGATAATCGAAGTCGACATTTGGAGTTCCAGGCTGGCAATTAGGTATTTCTGAACGGGTCACCCATGAAGGGTGTAGTGAGATTTGACAAGAAGGGAAAGTTCAGTCCAAGGTATATTAGATCTTATCAGATTGTCCGCAAGGTAAGCAAGGCCGCCTATGAATTAGACCTACCATCCGATTTAGAAGCAGTGCATCCAGTCTTCCACGTGTCTATGTCTCGGAAATGCATTGATGACCCTTCCAGAGTGGTTTCCATAGATGATATCCAGACGACCTGAGAAGCCGAAAGAAGAGAGGAAGGGGAAGTATCCCTAATTATTTCCTACACCTACAAGCAATAAAAGCTTCTAAAATGGATATGTTAAATGACCGTATGTGACGACTATAAAGGAGACCTCCCCGAAGTATTACAATACCCCATGAGGCCAGTTCAACATTCGAGGACGAATGTTCTAAAGGGCGGGGGGGGGGGGGGAGAGAATGTTATATCCCGTATTTTGCGTATTCGGATGATTCAAGACAATTGCAAGAAGTTAAGGACAAGGCTATATTTTGATCTTGTTTAATACACAAGTTGTTTATAAAAAATTTTGAAGTGGAAATATTAAGAAAGGCTAGGGGCAAAAACAGAAATTCACAAAATGGTTCATGGTAATATTGAGGAAGGCTAAGGGCAAATTTGGAATTAGGAAAATAATTTTTCATAAATTACAAAAAAAAAATAATGGTCTTGAATTAATGGGCCATGTGGTCGTCCAAGTTGGGGGTGGGCCTTGGCCCACATGGATCAATTACACATGTGTATATTAGAAGACCAAGTAGTCATACTTTCATATCCATCCTTAGAAATTTCAAGAAACTTGGAGAGAAAAGAGAAGGAGGCCATTCGGCCAAAGGAAAGAAAAATTGAAGCCCTCAAATCTTGACAAAAAAAATTATTTTCTTCAAGCTAAACAACCAATTGCAAGGTCCCTAGAAAAGTGAAGTAGTCATTGGAGCAAGAAAAACATCTATTCTTGCAAGCTACAAATCCTAGCCAAGTGAGAAGTTAAGGGAAAAAGGTAAGGTTTAATCCTCTTCTTATATGTTATGGATGATTGTGTATGTTGTAGTATGTAAAAGTGGATGAAATTCATGAAAATATGGATGTTATGTGTGGCCGTGTATATGTAGTGTTTGGCCATGTAGGTATGGTGTGGTGTGGAAGAATTAATCAATTTTTCTTAGTATTTTGGTTGTTGTTGTAATGGAATCTATGATAAAAATGAAAGTTTAATGATCCTAGTTGAAGTTGTAAGTGTTGGAGAGTTGTTTAGAAGCTAAGGTGATGTTAAAAACCATTTCTTGTATTTATGGAAAATAATGTTGGTAGTGTGTGAAATGTTGGTGTAGTTCATGAATTTGAGAGGGGGAAATGTGGTGTTATTGTCCTTGTTGCATTTGAAATGTTTCGGGTGGAGTGACATATTGGTTATATTCCTTTGAATATTGTGCAGAGTGTTGAAGTGTTCTTGAATATTGTTTGAATGGTTTCGGATTAGTACTTGAATATGTGGGCAATTATGAATTGAGCATAAATGAAACGCCGTCGATGTTTGTAGAAAGAAGTTGCTAACGTTAGTATGCTTTTTGAATTGATTGTGGATATTGTTAGAATAACTGTTGGTATTGTTGTTGATAATTTTACCGAGTTAAATTCTAGGATTTGTTGTTGACGATTTGGCCGAGTTGGATTCTCGGGGATAGTTGTATTAACAAGAGAAATGCTGCCGAAATTTATGTAAATGAAGTGTTGATTGAAGATTGAACTTCTAAGTATCTATAGCTAATGTTTGGTATACATTAGTATTGTTGTAGATCTTGCGAAGCCAAAGACTTAAGTTCGGATTAGCGTAGGAAGCGGGCAAGGTATGTAAGGCTTACCCTTTCTTTCTTTTGGCATGATCCTTGTGAAACAAACAGACGATATGTATATGATTCCAAAGAAACTCCTATTCGTAGAGCCACTAGGATGGCTAACGTTCTTGATTTCCATAAGCTATTTCATATGGTTTTGATGTGTATCTATGATGTCCGAAGTTCTATTTGATATGTTCCCGAATGGCATTCGAGAGACAATTGATATGACTAATGTCTTGATTTTCAAATGATAGCACGTTTGATTATTCCATTGAGTCTTTGATATATTTTGACACGTACATATGGTTCCAAAAGTTCTATTTTGATTTGATCCATAGCGATTCGAAAGGTAATTGATATGATTATTTCTTTGATTTTTTCAAAAATAGCTTCTGAAATGTTCGTAAAAGGTTTTGTACTAAAACGTCCATAACTTTTGCATACTAACTCGGATTAACTTGAAACGTGTTTATGACCCTCAAGTGTCGATTTATGTACGTACCCATCGAGTCTTAAAATTTATTTTATATGCATATAGTTTCTCACTACTCTGCTCGTGCACGCCTCAATATGTCCTTCACTGAATTCCGGGCCAGGATATGTTATCGTGCGCACTCCACTGCATTGTTGACCGCGTCCCTTGTTAGAGGGCCGGGATCTGTTATATGCATATACGTTTTGAAGTCTGATGTGGTATATGCATTCTGAAGTATGATGTGTTCTGACGTGTGATGTGTTCTGGAGTATAATGTGTTACAGAGTTATTCCCTATTCCGAAGTATGATGTGTTATGGCGCCAGTGATGGGGTGGCGACCATGTTCTGTTCACCGAGTCCTATAACGGGCCGGATATGACATGCATGATTTGTGTCTGAAAGGTAAACATTTTGATATTCTGGATGATTTGCTCAGTTTCCGTACTATTTCATGCATATGACATCGGCATACCTGATTTGTGTTTTGGAAATATGCATCTTTGGCATTCTGGATAATGTACTTACTTTTTATAATGCTTGTTCCGGTTATGGTTCTATTTTCTATATTCCATGTCTTACATACTCAATACATATTCCGTACTGACCCCCTTTCTTCGGGGGCTGCGTTTCATGCCCGCAGGTACAGACGTTCACGTGAGTGACCCGACACATTAGGCCATCTATCTGCTGCTTTGGAGTGCTCCCTTGTTCTGGAGCCTACATTTTGGTACAGACTCTTCCGTTGTATATATGTATGTATATATTCAGGGGTACGGCGGGGCCCTGTCCCGTCATATGATTCTGTTGTCTTTGTTAGAGGCCTGTAGACATGTATGTGGGTCATGGGTCGTTTTGTCCGGTTATGTTAATATGGTTTATGTCTGACATTTCCCTACACTATGATAACCCGATCGGTTTATATACGATATTATAAGTAATGATCTAGATGATATATTGCCTGGTATGTGTGGAAGTCCGTAATATGCTAAACGTAAGTAGATTTTGGCTAGAAGACATGTACGGGTGTCCATCTCGGACACTAGTCATGGCCTACGGGGCTGGGTCGTGACAATATAGTTATGCTGTACTAAAAAAATGTCCTATATTATAGTAAATCTTTGGATTAAGTAGTCTTAATTGGTTCTGCTGAAAAATTTGTATATCTCTGTCTATATCTATTACCTCGTCTAATTGTTGATTTTCTTCTGGTCTTCTTCTATTTAGAATGTCTGACAAAAGTTATTACCTATTCTATTATCTGAAAAACTTACTCGGGGTCTTTTTGATCCTTGTGATCCTTCTTCGTTTCTCGATCTAACTGAAAGAAGGTTCATTTTTGTGTTTTTCTAACTATTTTAGCTTTTTCTTTTTGGGGTGTTATTTCTACTCTTTTTAACTGTTCTATTAATTCGCCCATTTCTGTATTTCTTGGAGTTTCTATAGTAGTTTTATCCTTAATTATTTTTGTTACATCCCGTATTCTCATGCGTTGGAAAATGTGCGAGTTAAATGATATTAGTAATGGACACGAGGCTATTCCCCAAGCTTATATGTGGTTAAAGTGATGGTACGCATGTATCGTAAGGATTTGAAGTTAAACCAATCAAAGAAAATAAAGTTTCATCGAGGTTCGAAATTTATTTGAATGAAATACGGTCCAAGCTATAATATCTCGTATTTTGGACTAGAAAATTGGACCGTTCAACATGAGCAAATTTACCCGAGTCCGGAGGATTTGGTTATATTCAAGCATGAAAATCAAGAACTCGGTGTATACAAGGACCGAAGCCCCGAAATGATTTAAGATAAAAAAAATGGGGCGACGATGATTGCAAATAATATTTTATGTGTGGTAAATGAGGCTATGGACTATGTTATACTACATGATTATAATAACGAGTATATGAAGTGTGTTAGAAGTGATCAATATTGAGCGAACTGAGATTAGAAAATTAATTATGTGGGTAATTAATTAAATACCGGGATAAAGTGGGAGAGTAAGGAATTGATTGTGATTTCAATTATGATTAAATGGATAAAGGGCCTTGGGGGACTGCCACACGGCAGTAGCTAAGCTAAAAGTGGCATTGAGGGTGAGATAGTGAGTCATTGTACTTAAAGGGTGTAATTGACATGTGTAAAGTGGGACTATGTCCAATTTGGAACTATCCCAAAAGGGAAACGTAGGTGGCACTTTCAGAATGAATCAACTAGCTAATTAATGCAAGAAAGATGGCCCCGCTGTCCACTAATGAAAAAAAATATATCCTCTTTTTGGTTCATTAAATCGTGAGTATGTTTTACAAATTAGCAAATGAAGTGTAGAGGAAATTTTGGGGCAGCAGCTAATTTATATAGCTACATCGTGATTAAGAATAATAGGGGCAGAAACATACTAGTACATTGAGTGTTTGGAAGTTTAAGCAAACAACGTTATTCGATTCTTTTACGGATTTTGTACATCGCTTCAATCTCGTTGTTCCGCTTTGTGGTGCTGTTGAATCCGGGCTTTCTTTGATGTGAAGTAAGGTGGAAGAAGATTATTTCTTGGAATATAAGGTAAGAATTCTCCTCTGCTAGGTATATTTAAATTCGTCCAGGTTATGGCTGAATTGTGGTATGAGAAATATAGAAGTTATATCAGAAATTAGAAAAATTATTATTGTTATCGTGTGGGCTATTTGGTAATTATTATGAGTTATTTTGTCAGCTGGAATATCATGGGGATTGGCTGTAGTTGTTGTTGTTGTTGTTGTTGTGTTTGTTGTTATACTATGTATATACGAAAATAAAGAAGTGTATACAAGCATCGGTGTAGGAATGTATATTGGGCTGTTTTGGAGGTGATTTAAGAATGGATTTGATTCTATTTGGATATGTGTTTGTTGATATCGTTATTGGTATTGTGATTGGTATTTTGGATAAATTGGAATCATAAGGATTATTAAGTTTTTAAGGAAGATGCTACCCGAATATCGTTAGATTTCTAAGTAATTAAGGATTTGTTTGAAAGAGTATCCTAATTTGATTATTGGCATATTTGGTATTGTTTGTAGATTGGTGAAACCCGAGACCTAAGTTATGGTTAACTTGAGAAGCGACAAGGTATGTAAGGCTAACCCTTCTTTCTTTTGGCACGTCTTAGATGTAAGTGATGAATGATATAAACTTTGGGGTAACTCTATTCATAGGTTCCAAATGTGATTCATGATTATTGTGCTATTCATTCTATATGTATTCCATATGATACCATTCTTAGACGAGTAAGGTCTAAATGTTCTTGTGATGGTTTATTAGTATTGTACTCCTATTCTTTTCCGAAGGGAACACCCATAAGGTGCCAGTTGAGTTGTGTATATGGTTTTACTAATGATTTCGAGGAAATTAGTTTTATACTAAAGGAAACATAAAGTTAGACTTTCAAAACCACTCCGAAGGGGGTGCGAGATTTTACTATTTAGATTTTCAAAACCACTCCGAAAGGGGTGCGAGATTTTACTATTTCATTTCATTTACGATTTATGTTTACATTCCATAGCATCATCTCTTTGTATGGGTATTTGTGGATTAAGTTGTGTTGACATGGTTGTGATATTTAGCCGGAAGCGGCTGCCCGAAGGGGCCATTATTATTAAGCCGGAAGCGGCTGCCCGAAGGGGCCATCATTATTAAGCCGGAAGCGGCTGCCCGAAGGGGCCATTATCATTAAGCCGGAAGCGGCTGTCCGAAGGGACTATTCTGTTAACATGTTGGAAGCGGCATGTGTATTAGATTGCATTATTTACTTAAAGATTGTTTTGAGACTTCGTGTGTGCATTTATATTTATTCCAGCGAAGGCTGCAGGTATTAAGCTAGATTGTGATTTCTTCTCTCCTAAATCAAATTATGATTTTGATTTGTTACCACCTTACATACTCAGTACATTGTTCGTACTGACGTCCTTTTGCCTGGGGACGCTGCGTTCATGTCCGCAGCCCCAGATTGTTTGGCAGGTTAAGGATATAGCTAGAATGCTTGGACGTCAGCTGGGATTGCCAAGTTCCACCTCATTCTGGAGCTGTGCTGAGTCATGTATATATATGCATAATTATGGGTATGTCAGGGCCCTGTCCTGACTCATAACGTTCAGATCACTTTTTAGAGACTTCTGCCGACAGTGTCTTGTGGTATGTTTGTCGAGATGTCGACAAAGTGATGTCAGTTGAGTCATTTGTGGTTTTTAAACAAGTATGTATTTTAGATGATTTCAATTGGTTTAAAGTACTTATTTTATTGAAAGTTTTCACAATCGTTATGAAGAAAATGATTTCTATTTGGAAAAGTTTCATCTTTTTAAAAGTTTTTAAAATGACAGGTTTTGATAGAGCGAATGTCTAAGGGTTCGCTCGACTCTGATGAGAGTCGGGTGCCCGTCATGCCCTACCGTTGTTAGGGTGTGACAGAGTGGTATCAGAGCAGTTTGTTCTAGGGGTTGTCTGAAAAGTCGTGTCAGGTAGAGTCTTGTTCATGGGTGTGTTGTCGACCACACTTATGAACATGAGGCTACAGGGCATCTAGGATGGTTTCCCTTCATTTAGATTATAGATTGTGCTATAGAGCTGTGTTATAGACCTTAAATCCTTGCCACTAACTTTAAGATTTGAATTTTGATTAAGTGATTGCAAAATGCAACTATGATTGCGAAATTAGAATTGCTCGTAAGAAAGGTAAGTTCTCTGGTGATTAATGATTGCTATTTGAGGTAAGTGCTGCAGGTTAAGGATTGCAGTAAGAAAGGTGTGCTTCTTATCCAATTGAGGATGCCATTTGTGAAGAGCATTTGTGTCACGACCCAGCTAGGGGCCGCGATGGGTACCCGGAGCTAGTTACCGAGCACCGCTCACTCTACTACTTATCTTGGTCATTTAATATTCTTTTACCAATTTACATACCAGTTGTAGGAAAATCATAATTAAACAAACATAAATACTTTATATACAATTGCCTTTCGGCCATCAAAATAATATACACGCATATGAAAACGTCTTGTGAGACCATCTAACCCACACTGCGTATCTACGAGCCTCTACTAACATACTGTATATACATGGATCGAACAAGACTCCGTCATGCCCAAAATATGCATACATGAGTGTACATCAAAAGGATAGTCATAAGCACCTCCGGACGATGGAGTGCTTTCAACCAGCTGACTGCTACTGAGGATCTGGGCCAAGCTCTTCTCTCTGTCTACCTGTGGGCATGAACACAGCGTCCGAAAAAAGGACGTCAGTACGAATGTTGTACTGAGTATGAGAAGCATAAACAATGAAAGAAAACATTAACAATATAGTGATAACATCAACATGAAATATCTGGATCTGTCTGATAATCATAAAGGAAATCATGCGTGACATCTTACTCATACTCATCCTCATAACATATATGCATCGTATGCAAGCTGCCCGTCCATGTCGGAACAGTGTGATAATCAATAATATTAGCCCGCGTCCAGGCCTCCCGCGTCCGGGGTACCATCTCATGCCGCCCACTAGTGGTGTCTGCCCATGCCCGAAGGTCATGGTGTATCCGTATAGCTGCCCGCCTTGGCGGTGACTGCCCGGCCAACTAGGCACGGTGTGAAATGCTCATAATAATAATATACTCATCATAAAATACTTATCTCATTGTAATACATGCATAAGGCTCAAGATCAACTTTACTCTATCGGGGTGACGTAAGGTCGTGATCCCCCGATTCCATTATGGAACAACTATTGATACTCTGCCTCACCTTGAAGGAACTAGTACATAAGGTGAGTGTAAGCGATAATTAACATCATCATTATACTAGCATCATCATATCGTATTCCTCATCTTATATAGACATTAAAGAGTTAGACTCTTTGCCTTTCGGACTATAAGAACTCATGCCATCAGAAAGAAGGGACTAGCCTCACATACCTTGGTCGTTTAGCTAGGATATCGCTCGCTTGTTCTCCGTCGATATCACGTCGTTACCTTCATAAGAGAATTCGTATCAACATTAGTAAACTGACTATAAGATCGCGTCGCTAATTCTAGGAGAAGTCGGACAGCGCTTCCTTTGCTCATACTACTTTCCATGTTTTATATTAACCCCCAACATTCATAGCATTACTCACAATATCGAAATCAACAATCGTCGTTTACGTACATTTAGCAAAATCCACCATTTTCCTCCAATTTCCCTCATAATTAGCCTTATGACTCGCCTTTGCATTTTCATGCATTTAACGCTTGTTTCATGATATAAACATCATTTATAACGTATTTGTACTCACAACACCCCAATATTCGTAGTTCAATTCCACTATCATTCATTCATGTCACTATTCATTCAATAATGACCTATTTCTATGTTCTTCTACAACATGGAAATACTTCAAACAACATGGAATAATCATGAAACTTACCTTGGATAGTGGTTGAACAATCCTTAAGTTGAATTGCTTCACTTAAACAAAACCCTAGTTTCACCTTCTTGGGAATTACTTGACTTAGATGATCCCTTGATGTGTTCTTGTACTTGATTTCATAGGTTTTGCGTTGTTAATCTTTAGCTTTCCCTTGATTCTCTTGGATTCTTATGCAGGAAGTATTTGGAGAGTTCTAGAGTGTTCTTGAGTTGCATGAATGAAGAATGAAATAAAATGAGGCCTAAGTTCCCTTTAATAACTCAAAAGCTGATGTTTAATGAATTTTTGTCGGGATGAACAGTGGCCGTAAACTGCAGTTTACGGACCGTATTTTGATTTACGGGTCGTCCACTGTGGTCGTATTTAAGCATTCCAAAAACAGAGAGTTTGGCTGGTGGACATGGCAGTTTACGACCTGGTTTACGGTCCGTAAACCGGTTTACGGGCCGTAAACTAGTTTACGGGCCGTAAACTGGGTCGTATTTAACCATATCAACGCTGGGCAGAAAGTTGAGATTTTTGGAATGATGGAATACGATTGCACTATACAGTCCGTAAATCACTTTACGGGCCGTATAGTGCCATATACGACCACTGGCAGAAAAGTTTTCTGCCACTTTATTATTTCCAAAAATGCAAAATTAGCCATTCCTGACTTAGTAAAACACCATACACTCAAGTCCTTCATTGTTCTACTCATCACACAAGTACGGAAAAATTTCTGAGGTGTAACATTCTTCCCCCCTTTTGGAACATTCATCCTCGAATGTTCGACACTCGGGGATTCTAGAAAATTTTTGCCAGAGTTCCCTTTGTAATTTGGCACTACCAATTTAGTACAATGACCCATAATATCATCGCCTCACAGGGCTATATCACAATATCAGCATATTTATGGCCACACACGACCAAAAACATAAAACTAAAACATTCATACCTCATATCGTCGACGTCTCATCTTGAATCTCTTCTGGGGATTGGAACAAATGGGGGTACATAGATTTCATCTTTTCCTCCGCTTCCCAAGTCATTTCTTCCCGATTATTGTTTCGCCATAGGACTTTGACTGAAGCAACCTTTTTATTCCGAAGCCTTCGCACTTGTCTATCCAAAATAGCAGTGGGCACTTCTTCGTATGTCAACTTCTCTGTCACTTGTACATTATCAATCGGAACAATCCTCGTGGGGTCTCCAATACACTTGCGGAGCATCGAAACATGGAATACTGGGTGTACAGATTCAAGCTCTGAAGGCAAGTCCAATTCATAGGCTACTCTACCCACCTTGCGGATGATTCGATAAGGTCCAATGTATCTTGGACTCAATTTCCCCTTTTTACCGAACCTCATTACTCCCTTCATTGGCGAGACTTTCAAGAATACCCAATCATTAGCTTGAAATTCTAAATCCCGTCGGCGGTTGTCCGCATAAGACTTTTGGCGACTTTGAGCTGTTAACAGTCGGTCTCGAATCACTTTAACCTTTTCAACTGCTTGTTGGACCAAGTCGGGGCCTATCAATTGTACTTCTCCGGTTTCAAACCATCCAATTGGAGATATGCATTTTCTTCCATATAAGGCTTCATACGGGGCCATTTGTATACTAGAATGATAGATGTTATTATAGGCAAATTCAATAAGAGAAAAATGCTCATCCCAACTACCACCGAAGTCCAGCACACATGCTCGTAGCATATCTTCTAAGGTCTGAATAGTGCGCTCGGCTTGCCCGTCGGTCTGTGGGTGGAACGCCGTGCTGAGCTTAACTTGAGTACCTAGACCTTCTTGAAAGGACTTCCAGAACTTGGCTGTGAACTGTGCCCCTCTATCCGTGATAATGGCCCAAGGAATACCATGAAGTCGTACAATCTCCTTGAGATACAATTTAGCTTAATCCTCCGCTGAATATGTAGTCCTGACGGGGATAAAATGTGCTGCTTTTGTGAGCCTGTCCACGATCGCCCATATAGAATCATACTTCCCTCGCGTACGGGGTAATCCTACCACAAAATCCATATTAATTTCTTCCCATTTCCACGTAGGAATTTCCATTTCTTGCAATAAACCTCCTGGCTTTTGATGTTCGGCCTTCACTTGCTGACAATTTGGACATTGGGCTACAAACCCTGCTATGTCTCGCTTCATGCCATCCCACCAATATAACAACTTAAGGTAGTGGTACATCTTGGTTGCACCTGGATGAATAGAATACCGGGAATGATGTGCTTCCTCTAAAATCCGTTGGCGTAAGTTTGCCACATCCGGTACACATAATATGCCCCGATATCTAAGGACCCCTTCTATGGAAACTTCGAATGGAGACTTTTCTTTTTCGTGAGCTAGATCTCGATAATGGCTTAGCTGGGAATCCTCATATTGTCGTTCCTTCACTTCTAGATTCAATGATGAAACTGTGGGGTCATTGATGCTAATAATTGCATCTCCTGAATCAGTCGCACTTACGCCGAGACTTGCTAGTTGATGGAGCTCACAAACCATTTCCTGCTTTTCCGAAGGAACTCCACATAAACTACCCATCGATCGGCGGCTAAGTGCATCTGCCACTACATTCGCCTTCCCTGGATGATATATAATGTTCACATCGTAATCCTTCAGTAATTCTAACCATCGCCTTTGCCGCAGGTTCAACTCCTTCTGTTTGAAAATATATTGAAGGCTTTTGTGATCCGTATAGATGTCCACGTGCACACCATATAAGTAATGTCTCCACATTTTCAATGCATGAATGACCGCAGCTAGCTCAAGATCATGAGTGGGATAATTCTGTTCATGTTTTCGTAACTGTCTCGAAGCATATGCAATGACTCTCCCATGCTGCATCAATACGCATCCTATTCCCACACCGGAGGCATCACAATATACGACATAGCCATCGGACCCTTCTGGAAGTGTTAGCACTGGCGCTGAGGTCAACCTGTTTTTCAACCCTTGGAAACTACGCTCACAGGCATCATTCCACTGGAATTTAGCCAACTTCTGAGTTAACTTCATCAATGGGGTTGAAATAGATGAGAAGCCCTCCACAAATCTCCTGTAATATCCTGCTAACCCAAGAAAACTACGAACTTCCGCAGGTGTCGTAGGCCTTGGCCAAGTCTTCACAGCTTCTATTTTCTGAGTGTCGACTCAGATACTATCATCTGAAATAACATGATCTAGAAATGCCACTGAGTTTAGCCAAAACTCGCACTTCGAAAACTTTGCATACAATTCCCGATCTCGAAGAACGCCAAGAACAATTCTTAGATGATCTGCATGTTCTGACTCTGTGCGAGAATATACCAGGATATCGTCGATAAACACTATCACAAAAAGATCCAAGAACGGCCTGAACACATTATTCATTAAATTCATGAACACCGTCGGGGCGTTTGTCAACCCAAACGACATCACTCGGAACTCGTAATGGTCGTACCTCGTTCTGAAGGCTGTCTTGGGAATGTCTTCTTCTCTGATCCTCACTTGATGATAACCCGATCTTAGGTCTATCTTAGAAAACCACTTAGCACCTTGTAATTGATCGAACAAGTCGTCGATTCTGGGAAGGGGATATCTGTTCTTCACAGTCACCCTGTTCAACTGTCTATAATCGATACACATTCGTAGCGACCCATCTTTCTTTCGCACGAACAAGACCGGTGCTCCCCTTGGTGATGAACTGGGTCTAATAAAAGCCTTCTCGAGTAAGTCTTTCAACTGTGCCTTTAGCTCTTTCAACTCTGCTGGAGCCATTCGATAGGGAGGAATAGAAATAGGCTCGGTGTTGGGTACTACATCAATAGCAAAATTGATTTCCCTTTCTGGAGGAAGGCCTGGTAACTCGTCGAGAAACACATCTGGGAATTCATTCACTACCGGGACAGACTGGAAAGTTTGCACTTCCGTTTCCGTGTCATGAACCCGAACTAGATGACAAATATAACCCTTGGCTATCATCTTTCTCGCCTTAAGGTAGGAAATAAACCTACCCTTTGGAGAAACTGTATTACCCTTCCACTCGAGTATGGGCTCTCCCGAAAATTTGAATCGAACTACCTTTGTCCAGCAACAAACATTAGCATAGCATGACGCCAACCAGTCCATACCCATAATTACGTCAAAATCTATCATCTCAAGTTCAATCAAATCAGCCTTTGTCTGACGATCACGTATAATGACTACACAGTTCTTATATACTTGCCTCGCTATTACAGGATCACCAACCGGAGTGAATACTTCAAAAGGTTTAATTGGCTCGGGTCTCACCCCAACACAATCAGCGATATACGGAGTAATATATGAAAAGGTAGAACCTGGATCAATCAGAGCATATACGTCAAGGGAAAATACAGTCAGGGTACCTGTGACAACATCTGGGGAAGACTCGAGATCCTGTCGCCCAGCTAAAGCATACACACGGGGCTGAACAACACCTGAAGTAGATGCTCCCCCTCTACCTCTGCCTCTACCCGCTGTAGTCTGAGGAGTCTTTGTTGTCGGGCGTGCTGAAGAAGAACCCGCTGCTGAACCTGTAGGCTGAGTCCCAACTCTATCTCTCGCTGAGGGGCAATCTCTCATCATGTGACCAACTTGCCCGCAAGCATAACAAGCATCCGAACCCTGACGACACCATCCGGAATGTAATTTGCCACACTGGCTACACCGCGGTACTGGAGGTCTCCTCTGACTAAAATCTCCCTGATACTGAGAACTTGGGGCCCTCGAACTCTGACCCTGCTCTGACTGGAAAGAGCGATCGAACCTTCCGTCTGAGAATCTGGGAGGCGCACTAGTCGCGGACTGACCTGAGTGCCTGGGATGTGTCTATCTCGATCCCTCTCTATACTCGCTACTCTCTCCCATAGATCTAGCCCTCTTACCTTGTCTTCTGTCACCATCACGATCACTTATTTGCTGTTGTTGTCGTTCCTCGAGATTCTGAGCATGGGCCTGTATCCGGGAAATATCCATCCCGTCTTGCAAGGAGGCCGTCAAACAATCTCTGTACAAATGTGGCCCCAGACCACTCACAAATCTATAGATTCTGTCTTCCATGTCGGCCACCATAGTCGGAGCATATCGGGCCAATGAGTTGAATTGCATGCTATACTCTCGGGCACTCATACCCCTTTGCTTTAAATTCAGGAACTTGTCCGCTCTAGCTCGGCGGACTTCGGGTTGCAAGTAGTGAAGAATAAAGGCATCTACAAACTCCTGCCACACGGGAGGTGGAACATTTTCTCCTCTTGTTATCACCCAATTCTTATACCATAACACCGCCACATCGCGGAGTCTATAAGAAGCCAACTCCACGGATTCGGTCTCGGAAGCATGGATAATCTCTAAAGTCCTCAACATCTCATCAATAAAATTTTGCGGATCTTCATCTGGCTTTGACCCAAAGAATTCCGGAGGATTTAAGGCCATAAAGTCACGGGCTCTCGTACTAGCTGAACGATCCCTTGGACCCGCATCCTGTCGTTGTGCCTGAGCGGCAACCAATTGTGTCAATAAATGGATGGCCTCGGACACTTGTTGACCCGAAGCACCCGGTGGAGGAATCGGAGCTGCGGCTCCTCCCTGCTCTTCTACATTGGGCGCGGCCTCACTTTGCGATTCGCTTTCCTCTACATTTGTCGGAGGCTCTCTTTCCGCCTGCCTCTTTGTCGTAGCTTTGCCCTTCTGGGCAGATGTAGCTTTTCTTTTTGGCGGCATTTTCTGAAACCATAACGCACTTTTTGGAATAACATAATCCTAAGCATGGCTCTATCGCACGATTTCATGAGAAGAAGGATGTTCATTTTCTTAAATGCCCTGTAGCCTCTTGTTTATTAGCGTGGCGCGCAACACACCATAAACAAGACTCTACTAGACACGGCTCGTAGACACTTCCTAGGACGAACTTCTCTGATACCACTTCTGTGACGACCCAGCTAGGGGCCGTGACGGGTACCCGGAGCTAGTTACTGAGCACCGCTCACTCTACTACTTATCTTGGTCATTTAATATTCTTTTACCAATTTACATACCAGTTGTAGGAAAATCATAATTAAACAAACATAAATACTTTATATACAATTGCCTTTCGGCCATCAAAATAATATACACGCATATGATAACGTCTTGTGAGACCATCTAACCCACACTGCGTATCTACGAGCCTCTACTAACATACTGTATATACATGGATGGAACAAGACTCCGTCATGCCCAAAATATGCATACATGAGTGTACATCAAAAGGATAGTCATAAGCACCTCCGGACGATGGAGTGCTTTCAACCAGCTGACTGCTACTGAGGATCTGGGCCAAGCTCTTCTCTCTGTCTACCTGTGGGCATGAACACAGCGTCCGAAGAAAGGACGTCAGTACGAATGTTGTACTGAGTATGAGAAGCATAAACAATGAAAGAAAACATTAACAATATAGTGATAACATCAACATGAAATATCTGGATCTGTCTGATAATCATAAAGGAAATCATGCGTGACATCTTACTCATACTCATCCTCATAACATATATGCATCGTATGCAAGCTGCCCGTCCATGTCGGAACGGTGTGATAATCAATAATATTAGCCCGCGTCCAGGCCTCCCGCGTCCGGGGTACCATCTCATGCCGCCCACTAGTGGTGTCTGCCCATGCCCGAAGGTCATGGTGTATCCGTATAGCTGCCCGCCTTGGCGGTGACTGCCCGGCCAACTAGGCACGGTGTGAAATGCTCATAATAATAATATACTCATCATAAAATACTTATCTCATTGTAATACATGCATAAGGCTCAAGATCAACTTTACTCTATCGGGGTGACGTAAGGTCGTGATCCCCCGATTCCGTTATGGTACAACTATTGATACTCTGCCTCACCTTGAAGGAACTAGTACATAAGGTGAGTGTAAGCGATAATTAACATCATCATTATACTAGCATCATCATATCGTATTCCTCATCTTATATAGACATTAAGGAGTTAGACTCTTAGCCTTTCGGACTATAAGAACTCATGCCATCAGAAAGAAGGGACTAGCCTCACATACTAGGATATCGCTCGTTTGTTCTCCGTCGATATCACGTCGTTACCTTCATAAGAGAATTCGTATCAACATTAGTAAACTAACTATAAGATCGCGTCGCTAATTCTAGGAGAAGTCGGACAGCACTTCCTTTGCTCATACTACTTTCCATGTTTTATATTAACCCCTAACATTCATAGCATTACTCACAATATCGAAATCAACAATCGTCGTTTACGTACATTTAGCAAAATCCACCATTTTCCTCCAATTTCCCTCATAATTAGCCTTATGACTCGCCCTTGCATTTTCATGCGTTTAACGCTTGTTTCATGATATAAACATCATTTATAACGTATTTGTACTCACAACACCCCAATATTCGTAGTTCAATTCCACTATCATTCATTCATGTCACTATTCATTCAATAATGACCTATTTCTATGTTCTTCTACAACATGGAAATACATCAAACAACATGGAATAATCATGAAACTTACCTTGGATAGTGGTTGAACAATCCTTAAGTTGAATTGCTTCACTTAAACAAAACCCTAGTTTCACCTTCTTGGGAATTACTTGACTTAGATGATCCCTTGATGTGTTCTTGCACTTGATTTCATAGGTTTTGTGTTGTTGATCTTTAGCTTTCCCTTGATTCTCTTGGATTCTTATGGAGGAAGTATTTGGAGAGTTCTAGAGTGTTCTTGAGTTGTATGAATGAAGAATGAAATAAAATGAGGCCTAAGTTCCCTTTAACAACTCAAAAGCTGATGTTTAATGAATTTTTGTCGGGATGAACAGTGGCCGTAAACTGCAGTTTACGGACCGTATTTTGATTTACGGGTCGTCCACTGTGGTCGTATTTAAGCATTCCAAAAACAGAGAGTTTGGTTGGTGGACATGGCAGTTTACGACCTGGTTTACGGTCCGTAAACCAGTTTACGGGCCGTAAACTGGGTCGTATTTAACCATATCAACGCTGGGCAGAAAGTTGAGATTTTTGGAATGATGGAATACGATTGCACTATACGGTCCGTAAATCACTTTACGGGCCGTATAGTGCCATATACGACCACTGGCAGAAAATTTTTCTGCAACTTTATTATTTCCAAAAATGCAAAATTAGCCATTCCCGACTTAGTAAAACACCATACACTCAAGTCCTTCATTGTTCTACTCATCACACAAGTACGGAAGAATTTTCGAGGTTTAACAATTTGTACAGGTATGTATAGGGTGTTGTAATATGATTGTGGCCATGTGAGGCATGTTGATATATTTTGATTGTTGCCCTGTGAGGCTTGTTGGTTAGCTGTGTACAGGTGGGTAGTACAAATTACAGAGGAGGTTCTGCCAAAATTTTGTTAAAATTGATTGTGATCAGTATATATATGTGTGCTATGATCAGTAAGATGCACAAGTGTAAACTGAAGAATGAAAGGTTAATAATAATTGTAAATCGGCTGAAAGGAGGGTTATGAGATGGGTTCAGAATGAGTTTGAGAGTTAGGTTGAAATTACTCGAGGATATAGAAGCGAGTCGAGGGTTAAGATAAGTTCTCTCGGGGATTAGAAGTAAGGTTGATGAACTAAGATTAATATGATTCGAATAATGTGATCAGATTATGAGAAGAGACATAAAAGGGGAAGCAATGATAAGCAAGGAGTCATTCGAGAAGTGAGTTAGTAAAAAAAAAAAAAAAGAGTAAGCTTTAATGAGTAAAGAATGAAACAAGGAAGAGAAAGAAACATGATTATATGTGTTTGAGGAAAGGGAGCAACGTGATATTCATAAGTGTTGGAATTGGATACGAGTATTAGTCTTCATTTAACATTCGAGGACAAATGTTTCTAAGAGGGGAAGGATGTTACATCCTGTATTCTCATGCGTTGGAAAATGTGCGAGTTAAATGATATTAGTAATGGACACGAGGCTATTCCCAAGCTTATAGGTGGTTAAAGTGATGGTACACATGTATCGTAAGGATTTGAAGTTAAACCAATCAAAGAAAATAAAGTTTCATCGAGGTTCGAAATTTATTTGAATGAAATATGGTCCAAGCTATAATATCTCGTATTTTGGACTAGAAAGTTGGACCGTTCAACATGAGCAAATTTACCCGAGTCCGGAGGATTTGGTTATATTCAAGCATGAAAATCAAGAACTCGGTGTATATACAAGGACCGAAGTCCCGAAATGATTTAAGACAAAAAAATGGGGCGACGATGATTGCAAATAATATTTTATGTGTAACAAATGAGACTATGGACTATGTTATACTACATGATTATAATAATGAGTATATGAAGTGTGTTAGAAGTGATCAATATTGAGCGAACTGAGATCAGAAAATTAATTATGTGGGTAATTAATTAAATACCGGGATAAAGTGGGAGAGTAAGGAATTGATTGTCGTATCAATTATGATTAAATGGATAAAGGACCTTGGTGGACTGCCACACGGCAGTAGCTAAGCTAAAAGTGGCATTGAGGGTGAGATAGTGAGTCATTGTACTTAAAGGGTGTAATTGACATGTGTAAAGTGGGACTATGTCCAATTTGGAACTATCCCAAAAGGGAAACGTAGGTGGCACTTTCAGAATGAATCAGCTAGCTAATTAATGCAACAAAGATGGCCCCGCTGTCCACTAATGAAAAAAAATATATCCTCTTTTTGGTTCATTAAATCGTGAGTATGTTTTACAAATTAGCAAATGAAGTGTAGAGGAAATTTTGGGGCAGCAGCTAATTTATATAGCTGCATCGTGATTAAGAATAATAGGGGCAGAAACGTACTAGTACATTGAGTGTTTGGAAGTTTAAGCAAACAACGTTATTCAATTCTTTTACGGGTTTTGCACATCGCTTCAATCTCGTTGTTCTGCTTTGTGGTGTTGTTGAATCCGGGCTTTCTTTGATGTGAAGTAAGGTGGAAGAAGATTATTTCTCGGAATATAAAGTAAGAATTCTCTTCTGCTAGGTATATTTAAATTCGTCCAGGTTATGGCTGAATTGTGGTATGAGAAATATGAAAGTTATGTCGGAAATCAGAAAAATTATTATTGTTATCGTGTGGGCTATTTGGTAATTATTATGAGTTATGTTTTCGGCTGGAATATCATGGGGATTGGCTGTAGTTGTTGTTGTTGTGTTTGTTGTTATACTATGTATATACGAAAATAAAGAAGTGTATACAAGCATCGGTGTAGGAATGTATATTGGGCTGTTTTGGAGGTGATTTAAGAATGGATTTGATTCTATTTGGATATGTGTTTGTTGATATCGTTATTGGTATTGTGATTGGTATTTTGGATATATTGGAATCATAAGGATTATTAAGTTTTTAAGGAGATGCTACTCGAATATCGTTAGATTTCTAAGTAATTAAGGATTTGTTTGAAAGAGTATCCTAATTTGATTATTGGCATATTTGGTATTGTTTGTAGATTGGTGAAACCCGAGACCTAAGTTATGGTTAACTTGAGAATCGACAAGGTATGTAAGGCTAACCCTTCTTTCTTTTGGCATGTCTTAGATGTAAGTGATGAATGATATGAACTTTGGGGTAACTCTATTCATAGGTTCCAAATGTGATTCATGATTCTTGTGCTATTCATTCTATATGTACTCCATATGATACCATTCTTAGACGAGTAAGGTCTAAATGTTCTTGTGATGGTTTATTGATATTGTACTCCTATTCTGTTCCGAAGGGAACACCCATAAGGTGCCAGTTGAGTTGTGTATATGGTTTTACTAATGATTTCGAGGAAATTAGTTTTATACTAAAGGAAACATAAATTTAGACTTTCAAAACCACTCCGAAGAGGGTGCGAGATTTTACTATTTAGATTTTCAAAACCACTCCGAAAGGGGTGCGAGATTTTACTATTTCATTTCATTTACGATTTATGTTTACATTCCATAGCATCATCTCTTTGTATGGCTATTTGTGGATTAAGTTGTGTTGACATGGTTGTGATATTAAGCCGGAAGCGGCTGCCCGAAGGGGCCATTATTATTAAGCCGGAAGCGGCTGCCCGAAGGGGCCATTATTATGAAGCCGGAAGCGGCTGCCCGAAGGGGCCATTCTTATTAAGCCGGAAGCGGCTGCCCGAAGGGGCCATCATTATTAAGCCGGAAGCGGCTCCCCGAAGGGCCATTATCATTAAGCCAGAAGCGGCTACCCGAAGGGGCCATCATTATTATGCCGGAAGCGGCCGTCCGAAGGGACTATTGTGATACTAGCCGGAAGCAGCTGTCCGAAGGGACTATTCTGTTAACATGTTGGAAGCGGCATGTGTATTAGATTGCATTATTTACTTAAAGATTGTTTTGAGACTTCGTGTGTACATTTATGTTTTTTCCAGCGAAGGCTGCAGGTATTAAGCTAGATTTTGATTTCTTCTCTCCTAAATCAAATTATGTTTTTGATTTGTTACCACCTTACATACTCAGTACATTGTTCGTACTGACGTCCTTTTGCCTAGGGACGCTGCATTCATGCCCGCAACCCCAGATTGTTTGGCAGGTTAAGGATATAGCTAGAATGCTTGGACGTCAGCTGGGATTGCCAAGTTCCACCTCATTCTGGAGCTGTGCTGAGTCATGTATAGATATGCATAATTATGGGTATGTCAGGGCCCTGTCCTGACTCATAACGTTCAGATCACTTCTTAGAGACTTCTGCAGACAGTGTCCTGTGGTATGTTTGTCGAGATGTCGACAAAGTGATGTCAGTTGAGTCATTTGTGGTTTTTAAAAGAGTATGTATTTTAGATGATTTCAATTGGTTTAAAGTACTTATTTTATTGAAAGTTTTCACAATCGTTATGAAGATAATGATTTCTATTTGGAAAAGTTTCATCTTTTTAAAAGTTTTTAAAATGACAGGTTTTGATAGAGCGAATGTCTAAGGGTTCGCTCGACTCTGATGAGAGTCGGGTGCCCGTCATACCCTACCATTGTTAGGGTGTGACAATTTTATCTAAATTTGTGTTAACTTCTAATAATAATGCTATTATAGTAGTGTTTTGTTTTAGTATTATTTGATCAGATTTAGCGCTAGGAGATAATCTTTATAGCCTTGTGGGAACGAGATAGATCTATCTATTAATTGTAAAGCGTCTTCATATAGGTCTGGTTTATTCATGAAAGAGAAATTTGCTTTATTGTTTATATTATGTTTTTCAATTCGCTAATATCGGTTATTAAAACTTCTATTTGTTGCGTTATTTGTGCTACTAATTGGGTTGTCTTTATTTCTAATTCATTTGGTTTTTCTGCAATAGTTCTAATTAGTCTCTCTATTTCATTTTTGGTAGGTGTTTTTATCTAATTTAAACTTATTATTTAAAAATTGAATTTTTCTATTTATCTCTAATTCTTGTGATTTTAAGAAATCAAAATTCTGTTCTTATTTTTCTAAGATCTTCTTCTGTTTAGTTTGTGAGGATTCTATTACGTCTAATATCCTAACGGTATTTTTATTATTTTCTTGAGATATCTCACTAAAATTGTTATATCCCGTATTTCGCACATTCGGATATTTCAAGGTGGTCGTGGTAGGTTAAGGGCGAGACTATGTCCCAACATTATTTTAATGTACAAGTTGGTTATGAATATTATTTATGAATATTATTAGTGTGAAAATATTGAGAAAGGTTAAGGGTAAAAAGGAAAATTCATAAAGTGGTTCATGGTAATATTGTGGAAGGCTAGGGGCAAAATGAGAATTTCATAAAACTTCAAGAAAAACATTATGAAATGGGCCAAGGTAGATATGGGCCTTGGCCCATATGGACCAATAATATATGTAGTCAAAATGACAAATTAGGATATAATTATCCTTTATCTTAAAGAAGTTTCAAGAAAAAAGGAGAAGGGGGCATGTGTTCCCTTATCATTTGTTGGAGCTAATTATAAATAAAGGCCAATGCTTACAAGGCAAGACAATTTCATCTTCCAACTTAGGAATATGAAGAGAGAAATATGGTAGGGTTCGGCCATGGAAATTGATCAAGAAAAAATATTTTCTCCTAGTATTCCAAGAAATTGGAAGCCCCTCATTAACATGGAGTGATTGTTGGAGCAAGCAAAGCATTTGTTGTGCAAGTTGGAAACCTTAGCCAAGCCAAGAAGTTGAGTGAGAAAGGTATGTGTTCAATCCTCTTTTACATATGTTATAGGTGGTTGTGTATGTTGTAGTGTGTAGAAATGGATAAAAATCATGAATTTGGTATGATTGGGTGTTGGCCGAATATAGTGGCATTGTGTAGAACAAATGAATTGATTTTATTTAGTAGTTTGATTGTTGTGTTGTGGATTCCATGATGTGAAATGAGGATTTAATAGCTTGAAATGAAGTTGTAATCGTTGTGGTGTCGTTGTGGAAGCTAATGTGACACTAGCATGAATTCTTCTATTTGTATGAATGAAGTTGTTAATGAAGGATGTTGGTGGAGTTAAGAATTTGGAAGACAAGAATGTGTAGGTTGAAAATATAATTCATGAATTTGGAAGTGAGACATGGCTTGGAAGATTGTAAGTTGAGTTGTTGTGATTGAATTTGAAAGAAGGAAATAGGTTGTTATTGTCCTTGTTGGAATTGGAAGGTTTCGGGTGAAGTAGTATGTTGATTGAGTCGTTTTGAATGTTATGTGAATTGAATTGAATATAAATGAAATGTCGTTAAATTGTATGACAAAGGTTGTTAATGTTAGAATGCGTCTTGAATTGATTGTTGATGTTGTTGGCACGATTGTTGGTAATGTTGTTGATAGTTTGGCCGAGTTGAATTCTCGGATTGTTGATTGATGATTTGGGCCGAGTTAGATTCTCGGGGATGGTGTATTTACAGGGGAGATGCTGCCGAAATTTCGGCAGATCATAAGTGAATTTATTTGAAAGACTAAGACAAGTGTATATGATGATGAGTCTAATGATTGTGGCGATCTTCTTGAATGTAGACTAGCGATAGCGAGCTTGGACAATTAAGCGTAGCTAATAGGACGTGGAGCAGGTATGTTAAGGCTTGTCCCTTTCTTTCAAAGGCATGATCCCGATATTATGATTTCATAAATGTTTCCATATCTTACTTGTTTTTCAAAAGTTAGATGTTTATGATTCCAAGGCATGATTCTCTTCCCAATAACTCGTAAACATTTTTCCAAAGTGTCCGTATTCTACCAAAACAGAGGTTTATGATTTTGTAAGCTCTTATGACAATAACGATGGATATGTTTTGCAATGACAATGATGATGGCAAGGATGAGAATATTTCTATGATGACTATGATAAGAATGATTTCATGTTTAAAGGTACTTGGTATGATTGTTGCTTTGATTTTCCAAAAAATGGCTTCTGAAACGTTCGTAGAAGGTTCTGTACTTCAAACGCTCATAACTTTCTTATACTAAGTCGGATTGACCCGAAACTTGTTTCTGAGCCTTCATGTGTCGATGTACATACCTATCAAGTCGTGAAAATTTGTTCTATGTGCATATGTATATGATTTGGTGCCTTACGAGATTTGTGATCTTATTCTATGTTCTCTTAATGTTATCCTTCGTTGATAGTCTCCCCTTATAATTATCGTTCCTTCAAGGTGGGACAAAGCGACCGTGGTTATTCCATAATGTAATTGGAGGTTTCCGACCTTACGTCACTCCGATGGATACATGAATTTTTTGGGCTCTCATGCATGCTGCTTATATGATATATGATATATGTATATGATATATGTATATGTATATGTATATATATATGGGGAATATGGAGAAGGGAGATATGAGGCGCTATAGACGCATTGCCACCTGGTCAGTTGGCGTAATATCATCCCGGACGCGGGATGCCCGGACGCGGGACATACGTGGGGGAGCCGACGTATTCGGAGCTATGATATGATATGTTCTATTTTCTATATATATGAAAAGAAATGTTTTCAAAGGAAGTAAAATATATATATGGATCGGCCTGCACGTTCCGCAGCACTAAGCATGCATGGTACCGCCAAAAGGCATTCATACGTACAGGTTACTCTTTCATCTCACCATATGCCCTATATTTCCTTTGTGTCATTACCCATGCTATGTGTCCCTCATATGTTATTATTCATGCCTTACATACTCAGTACATTGCTCGTACTGACCCCTTTTCTTCGGGGGCTGCGTTTCATGCCGCGCAGGTACACCCAGATGAGTTGAAGCTATGACAGAGCATGTTCCAGCGGAGTTGGCATGCTCCATTTGCTCTGGAGTGTTGCCGGGTCAGAGTACTATGCTATGATGTCTTGTCCGAAATTAGAGACTTTGCAGACAGAATCGTGGGTGTAGTTTGTCAGTCTTGAAAGCGGCTTCACCAGCCGATGTGTCTTTATATATTATGTTACAGATTCCACATGACCACAGATTTTGTTTGATTTGAAAACAACGAAAGAAAGATTCTGAAGGCTTAACTATGTTTTTCATTTCTTATTGATGTAAGAATCTAAAGAGATTAAGTATGTGATAAGGGTCAGAGGGTTCGCTCGACTCCGAATATAGGGTCGGGTGCCCATCACACCCTGGCGGGATTGGGGTGTGACAAAAATTTATGACTAGATCTATTAATGTATTGAATTGTTTGTCTTCACTATGTAATATCTGTTCTCCGTTACTGAAATTACATTTTATAATAGTATGATCTCTTAATGCTCTATATTTCTTTTCTGGATATATTCTTAAGTCTAAATATTCTAAATTCTTTAATGTATCAATTATCCTAGTGGAATCCAATCTTTTCATTCTTTTTGAAACTTAATTCTTGTCGTAAATCTTTCTATATCGTCTCTTATATCTTGTAATTCCCAAGTTATAGTAGATATGGTCTTTTCGTGTGTAATACTTTGTAAGAATCTATTTTCTATTAATGATGATAATGCTTCTGTATTTATTACATCTAAATGTTATAGCCCGTACTTTGTGCGTTTGGATATTTCAAGGTCGTCGTGGAAAGTTAAGGGCGAGACCATTTTCAAAACTTATTTTTGTATACAAGTCGATTATGAATATTATTTATGAATATTGGTAGTATGGAGAGATTGAGAAAGGTTAAGGATAAGAAGAGAAATTCACAAAAAGGAGCCGTGGAAATAATGTGGAAGGCTAGGGGCGGAATGGCAATATTGAGGAAAGTCGAGGGGCAAAATGGGAACTTTATAAAAGGAGTTCATGAAGGTTCCAAAAAGGGCATATTGGCCATGTGATGGAAATCTATGGACCAAAGTGTACATGGTAAGACAATGAGTCATCTTTTAATTCTTTAAGAAAAATTCAAGAAAAAGAGAAGAATTCTCTAGGAAATAAAGAAAGGAGCATGTGGCCATTTCATAAGTAATGGGGGCTATTTGTAAATTTTAAAAAGGTAGGGGCCAAAGCTTCTTAAGAAGACATTAGTAATCTTCTTTTAATTTCAAGAAAAAACAAGAATTTTCTAGAGAGGGGCATGTGCCCCTCACATGCTTGGGTATATATATATATATATATATATATATAATGGGCTTATCTTCCAATTCAAGACAAAAAAAAAAAAAAAAAAAGGAAAGATAGAGAGAGGGTTTCGGCCAACCATGGAGGAAATTGGCCATGAGAAATCTTGTCCCAAAAATTATTTTCTTGTGGTATTCCCACTAATTCAAGGGTCCTCTACAACGTGGCATAATCTTTTCGGAAGAAAAGTCACCCGTTTCGTCGTTTCCGCATTCTAGTCAAGTGAAGGAGTTAAAGAGAAAAGGTGAGATTTCATCCTCTTTTACATGTTATTAAGACTTTGTCTATGTTGTGGGATGTAGAAAGGAATAGAAATTATGGAAAGTTGGAAGTTTGCATGATGAATATGTAAATATGCATGTGGCCGAATATGTTGGTGTAGAAGTAGAGATTGAATTAATTTTGTGTAGTATGTTGGTTGTTGATGTAATGCATGAAAAAGGATGAAAGTTTATGAAAATATGCATGTGGTTGTTGTGGCCGTGAGTGGTATATGGTACATATGGCCGTGTATATTGATGAATTATGAAAGAATGGTGAGCAAGTTTTATTTAGTAGTTTGATTGTTGTGTTATGAATTTTATGTTGCAAATAGAAGCCTAATGAGTTTAGTGAAGTTGTAGTAGTTGGAGGCTTGTTGTGGAAGTTTATGTAAATGGAATGTGATGTTCTTGCATGAATAGAATATAATGTTGTTAGTATGATGTTATTAATGTGTAAATTATTAAGTTGTTATTGTTCTTATTGGAGTTAAAAGATCTTGAAGGAAGTAGTATGTTGATTAAATTGTTAGAATGTACCTTGGGTTGGTTATGGAAATTGTTGGTATGATTGTTGGCATTGTGTTGATAGTTTGGCCGGGTTGAATTCCCGGATTGTTGTTGATTGAAATTGGCCAAGATATATTCTTGGGGACGATGTATTTACAAGGGAAATGCTGCCGAAATTTTGGCAGACAAATGTTACTTTGAAGAATCAACTTCTAAATGCTATAATTAAGTTTTGGTAAACATGACCAATTTGTAGATTTTGGCGGATTTGGAACGTGAATTTGGAGTCGCATAAGAAGCAGAAAAGGTATGTAAGGCTTCACCCTTCTTTCTATGGCATGTCTCAGACGGAATATGTTGGATGTGAGCCTCGGGAATAACCCTACCCTCCGGAATCCGCGCCTAAAGTTTTCTCTTTTTTCCTTCAGTAGAATTGAACTAGAAAGTGCGCGAAACGTTGGAAAGACCCCCTAAACCCCTAGAACTTGTATAAATGGGACCCGACTACCCTAAAACCCTCACAAGTAATGCCATGACATGTAACATATGCAAATCGTATACGCTACCTCATTCGGGCCGAGGTGGGCCCGTTGCTCTCGGATTTTCCTTATAGTTCTGTTTGACTTACTTGAGGTTGAATCCAAAGGGGACCTTTGATCCCGATTTCGTACTAAATGATAAGTACTATAACTACTCTAACGAGAACACTTCTATGATGACGATGATAACGACGATGTTAGACAAGAGAATATGCCTATGATAAGTACGACCGGAACGATGCTACGGCTAAGATTTCTAGGCTAAGGATTCAATGTGAGTATGAAAGTAATAAGCTAGTTCTTGAACCTTATTTCTACTTCCTAGCTATGACACTATTTCCTAAGGATTCCCAAGCCTATGAGTTGACGTCTATGGTGCCATGATTCCATTCTATGTTTACTTTTGATACTATTCTCCGTTGGTAGTCTCGCCTTAAAATACTTGTTCCTTCAAGGAGAGACAAAGCGACCACGATTGTTCCATAATATAATCGGAGGTCACCGACCTTACGTCACTCCGATGGCTACATGATTCTTCTTTGGGCTCTCCTACGTGCCTATGTGACATATGTGTATAAGATATGTAAATGCATATGAGACATGTAAATGTATGTAAGATATGTATATATATTTATAAAATATGTACATGACACACATATATGTATATGATAAAAGATCCAGAGCGCTATAGACGCTGATATATGCACATGATACACGTATATGTATATGATGAAAGAGCCAGAGCGCTATAGACGCTGATATACGTACATGATATATGCATATGTATACAGGGAAGATGGAGATAAGGGCAGAGCGTTATATACGCATAACCACCTGATCAGTTGGCATTACATGACATGACATCGTCCCGGACGCGGGATGCCCGGACGCGGGATGTGTATATTTATGGTTAAATGGATCGGCTGCCGACGCCTCGGCAATATGACAATTTCTATTTATATATATATATGTATATATACAAACAAGAAAAGATTTCCAAAGGGAAGCTAAGAATACATGGTGTCCGCCAAAGGGCATTTATATGTACAGGTTAACTTTCCACCTCATGACATGCGCTATGTCTCTTTTATGTTATTATCCTTGTTCTACATCTTCCGTATGTTATTATTAGTGCCTTGCATACTCAGTACATTACTCGTACTGACCCTCTTCTTCGGGGGGCTGCGTTTCATGCCGCGCAGGTACTCCCAGATGATTAGAAGACCTTACTGAAGATGTTCCAGCGGAGATGGCGAACTCCATTTGTCCCGGAGAATTTCCAAGTCCAAGTATATGCTATGATGTTTTGTTCTAGGTTAGAGACTTTGGAGACAAAGCAATGGGTATTGGGTTGTCAATCTGTAAGCGGCTCTAGCAGCCGATATGTTATCATGTTTCATGTCACGAGTCTTACATGATGTCAGACTTTACTTATGAAAAGAAAAAAAAAATTGGAGAGCTTACTATGTATTTCTTTCATAATTGATTCAAAAGTTTCTACACGTAACAAGAGTCAGCGGGTTCGCTCGGCTCCAGATAGGGGGTCGGGTGCCCATCACACCCTAGTAAAGTTGGGGTGTGACAAAGTGGTATCAGAGCAGATCGGTCTAAGGGTTGTCTGCAAAGTCGTGTCCAGTAGAGTCCTGTTTATGGGTGTGAAGCCGGCCACATTTATAAACAGGAGGCTGCGGGGCATCTAGGAAATATTGACCTTCTTTCTGTCTTAGATCGTGCGATAGAGCCAAGTCATAAGGAATAAGATTTCCCTATATGAGCTATATGTATGACGAAAGAAAACGAGCAAGGCTGCGGAAGCTTATAAGGGTAAGTCCCGACGTAATTGTTCTGTTACCTGAACTGGAAGTATTGGATGGCGATATCCATATAGTCGTACGTTCTGTGAGGCCTTGATGACATTGGCCGCATACAGGTTTTGAATAATAGGAACAGTAAAGAAGGTTCTGCCAGAACGGGTACGCCCCACAAGAAGAAGTATGGGAAAGAAATACTGTGAATAGGTAATAAGTGAAATGCGTTGGTTCTGAAAGGTTATGGATTTGGGTGTGTCGCCACCATCGGGAATCTGGGACTCCAGGATGAAGGATAGCTATGCACGCGAACGAAAAGTGAAGGTTGGGGGTCAAGATGGGTAAAACGGTAATTTTAAAGGCAAGGACGTGTTACGAGAATGCTTCAGAATCTGTAAGACTTCAACTTGCTCCAGAACATGTAATAAAGGTCATGTGAGGGAGCGGACGCGAAAATATCAGCATTAAGACACCGAATTTCAGTGAAGTTTTTGGGTTAAGCGTGCTCAAGTGCGAGCAATTTCATGATGGGTGACCCCCTGGGAAGTTGGCAAGAAATTCTATATATTGAGACATAAGAGACGAATGAAAAGCTAGGGTAGTCTAAGGAAAACTAAGATATACGGAATGGTTGGAGGCTATAAGAAGGCGCGTAGGGCGAGGCAGACTAGCTCGGTGAAGAGACAGAAAAGGCATCACAGCCCTGGAATTAGGCTAAGCTTGAACAGCGTTTGGAAGTATTTTGTGGGCTAGTAGGTAGTAAATCTATATACAAATATATAAAGGTGTAGCGTATCCCATATATGATTGTATCGGGGGACATGTGAGTCCCAGCGACTGGAGCTATGGAAAAAGGGGCATTGATCACGCAAGGGTGATCGATAAGAAATCGCAGTGAAAGAAAAGTATGAAAATCTAGTGAGGGGAAACCCCGAGAGAAGCTATCGACAAGACACGAGACTACTTGGGCCAAAATTTAAAAAGATAGGTGTGGGAAGGGATAGAGTGTGGCAATATAGATCAAACGGGAAAAATGTGGAGTCTGAGGACCGATTCCAATAAGAAGGGCCAAAGGAATAGTTCACGAGCTTTAGAACCCATATGAAGAAATAGCAAGAGAAGGAAGGTACTCGTAGACGATTAGCACATAAGGAGCCCCCTAAAGGGGGGAGGCCATATTATATTAGACCTAAAAAGGAATTGCAAACACTATCAAGTGTCTGAAAAGGAAATGTATTAGCTTGGAATCAGACTTTAAAATAGGTCGGCGTGTCGCAAGAATACTTGGGAGAAGAGTAGAAGCGAATTAACAATGAGTATACTGAGAGATAGACCTGAGAATAAAGAAATAGCCTACGGCTACATTGAATCGTTAAGTAAGGATGGTGTACTAAGACATGGCTCCCGTTAAGGTGCGGTGACGAGACAATAATAGAAAAGGAAGGAACTGGAAGGAACAAGGATAACGAGGTGACACAGTGAGTTAGACAAACCTATGACATAGAGCAGTGACTCATGAAAAGGCAAGGAGTTCGATTATAAGGAAAAATAAGGTAAAGGATATGGAACGGACATGGAGAAAAGGGAAACTATAAAGGAACCCCCTCCCGAAGTGCTAACAGACCCCACAAGATCAGTTGAACATTCGAGGACGAATGTTCAAAAGAGGGGGGGGGGAGGATGTTATAGCCCGTACTTTGTGCGTTTGGATATTTCAAGGTCGTCGTGGAAAGTTAAGGGCGAGACCATTTTCAAAACTTATTTTTGTATACAAGTCGATTATGAATATTATTTATGAATATTGGTAGTATGGAGAGATTGAGAAAGGTTAAGGATAAGAAGAGAAATTCACAAAAAGGAGCCGTGGAAATAATGTGGAAGGCTAGGGGCGGAATGGCAATATTGAGGAAAGTCGAGGGGCAAAATGGGAACTTTATAAAAGGAGTTCATGAAGGTTCCAAAAAGGGCATATTGGCCATGTGATGGAAATCTATGGACCAAAGTGTACATGGTAAGACAATGAGTCATCTTTTAATTCTTTAAGAAAAATTCAAGAAAAAGAGAAGAATTCTCTAGGAAATAAAGAAAGGAGCATGTGGCCATTTCATAAGTAATGGGGGCTATTTGTAAATTTTAAAAAGGTAGGGGCCAAAGCTTCTTAAGAAGACATTAGTAATATTCTTTTAATTTCAAGAAAAAGCAAGAATTTTCTAGAGAGGGGCATGTGCCCCTCACATGCTTGGGTATATATATATATATATAATGGGCTTATCTTCCAATTCAAGACAAAAAAAAAAGGAAGAACAAAAAAAAAAAAAAAAAAAAAAAAGGAAAGATAGAGAGAGGGTTTCGGCCAACCATGGAGGAAATTGGCCATGAGAAATCTTGTCCCAAAAATTATTTTCTTGTGGTATTCCCACTAATTCAAGGGTACTCTACAACGTGGCATAATCTTTTCGGAAGAAAAGTCACCCGTTTCGTCGTTTTCGCATTCTAGTCAAGTGAAGGAGTTAAAGAGAAAAGGTGAGATTTCATCCTCTTTTACATGTTATTAAGACTTTGTCTATGTTGTGGGATGTAGAAAGGAATAGAAATTATGGAAAGTTGGAAGTTTGCATGATGAATATGTAAATATGCATGTGGCCGAATATGTTGGTGTAGAAGTAGAGATTGAATTAATTTTGTGTAGTATGTTGGTTGTTGATGTAATGCATGAAAAAGGATGAAAGTTTATGAAAATATGCATGTGGTTGTTGTGTCCGTGAGTGGTATATGGTACATATGGCCGTGTATATTGATGAATTATGAAAGAATGGTGAGCAAGTTTTATTTAGTAGTTTGATTGTTGTGTTATGGATTTTATGTTGCAAATAGAAGCCTAATGAGTTTAGTGAAGTTGTAGTAGTTGGAGGCTTGTTGTGGAAGTTTATGTAAATGGAATGTGATGTTCTTGCATGAATAGAATATAATGTTGTTAGTATGATGTTATTAATGTGTAAATTATTAAGTTGTTATTGTTCTTATTGGAGTTAAAAGATCTTGAAGGAAGTAGTATGTTGATTAAATTGTTAGAATGTACCTTGGGTTGGTTATGGAAATTGTTGGTATGATTGTTGACATTGTGTTGATAGTTTGGCCGGGTTGAATTCCCGGATTGTTGTTGATTGAAATTGGCCAAGATAGATTCTTGGGGACGATGTATTTACATGGGAAATGCTGCCGAATTTTGGCAGACAAATGTTACTTTGAAGAATCAACTTCTAAATGCTCTAATTAAGTTTTGGTAAACATGACCAATTTGTAGATTTTGGCGGATTTGGAACGTGAATTTGGAGTCGCATAAGAAGCAGAAAAGGTATGTAAGGCGTCACCCTTCTTTCTATGGCATGTCTTAGACGGAATATGTTGGATGTGAGCCTCGGGAATAACCCTACCCTCCGGAATCCGCGCCTAAAGTTTTCTTTTTTTTCCTTCAGTAGAATTGAACTAGAAAGTGCGCGAAACGTTGGAAAGACCCTCTAAACCCCTAGAACTTGTATAAATGGGACCCGACTACCCTAAAACCCTCACAAGTAACGCCATGACATGTAACATATGCAAATCGTATACGCTACCTCATTCGGGCCGAGGTGGGCCCGTTGCTCTCGGATTTTCCTTATAGTTCTGTTTGACTTACTTGAGGTTGAATCCAAAGGGGACCTTTGATCCCGATTTCGTACTAAATGATAAGTACTATAACTACTCTAACGAGAACACTTCTATGATGACGATGATAACGACGATGTTAGACAAGAGAATATGCCTATGATAAGTACGACCGGAACGATGCTACGGCTAAGATTTCTAGGCTAAGGATTCAATGTGAGCATGAAAGTAATAAGCTAGTTCTTGAACCTTATTTCTACTTCCTAGCTATGACACTATTTCCTAAGGATTCCCAAGCCTATGAGTTGACGTCTATGGTGCCATGATTCCATTCTATGTTTACTTTTGATACTATTCTCCGTTGGTAGTATCGCCTTAAAATACTTGTTCCTTCAAGGAGAGACAAAGCGACCACGATTGTTCCATAATATAATCGGAGGTCACCAACCTTACGTCACTCCGATGGCTACATGATTCTTCTTTGGGCTCTCCTGCGTGCCTATGTGACATATGTGTATAAGATATGTAAATGCATATGAGACATGTAAATGTATGTAAGATATGTATATATATTTATAAAATATGTACATGACACACATATATGTATATGATAAAAGATCCAGAGCGCTATAGACGCTGATATATGCACATGATACACGTATATGTATATGATGAAAGAGCCAGAGCGCTATAGACGCTGATATACGTACATGATATATGCATATGTATACGGGGAAGATGGAGATAAGGGCAGAGCGTTATATACGCATATCCACCTGATCAGTTGGCATTACATGACATGACATCGTCCCGGATGCGGGATGCCCGGACGCGGGATGTGTATATTTATGGTTAAATGGATCGGCTGCCGACGCCTCGGCAATATGACAAGTTCTATTTATATATATGGAGAGATTGAGAAAGGTTAAGGATAAGAAGAGAAATTCACAAAAAGGAGTCGTGGAAATAATGTGGAAGGCTAGGGGCGTAATGGCAATATTGAGGAAAGTCGAGGGGCAAAATGGGAACTTTATATAAAAGGAGTTCATGAAGGTTCCAAAAAGGGCATATTGGCCATGTGATGGAAATCTAAAGACCAAAGTGTACATGGTAAGACAATGAGTCATCTTTTAATTCTTTAAGAAAAATTCAAGAAAAAGAGAAGAATTATCTAGGAAATAAAGAAAGGAGCATGTGGCCATTTCATAAGTAATGGGGGCTATTTGTAAATTTTAAAAAGGTAGGGGCAAAAGCTTCTTAAGAAGACATTAGTAATTTTCTTTTAATTTCAAGAAAAAGCAAGAATTTTCTAGAGAGGGGCATGTGCCCCTCACATGCTTGGGTATATATATATATATATATATATATATAATGGGCTTATCTTCCAATTCAAGACAAAAAAAAAAAAAAGGAAGAACAAAAAAAAAAAAAGGAAAGATAGAGAGAGGGTTTCGGCCAACCATGGAGGAAATTGGCCATGAGAAATCTTGTCCCAAAAATTATTTTCTTGTGGTATTCCCACTAATTCAAGGGTCCTCTACAACGTGGCATAATCTTTTCGGAAGAAAAGTCACCCGTTTCGTCGTTTCCGCATTCTACTCAAGTGAAGGAGTTAAAGAGAAAAGGTGAGATTTCATCCTCTTTTACATGTTATTAAGACTTTGTCTATGTTGTGGGATGTAGAAAGGAATAGAAATTATGGAAAGTTGGAAGTTTGCATGATGAATATGTAAATATGCATGTGGCCGAATATGTTGGTGTAGAAGTAGAGATTGAATTAATTTTGTGTAGTATGTTGGTTGTTGATGTAATGCATGAAAAAGGATGAAAGTTTATGAAAATATGCATGTGGTTGTTGTGGCCGTGAGTGGTATATGGTACATATGGCCGTGTATATTGATGAATTATGAAAGAATGGTGAGCAAGTTTTATTTAGTAGTTTGATTGTTGTGTTATGGATTTTATGTTGCAAATAGAAGCCTAATGAGTTTAGTGAAGTTGTAGTAGTTGGAGGCTTGTTGTGGAAGTTTATGTAAATGGAATGTGATGTTCTTGCATGAATAGAATATAATGTTGTTAGTATGATGTTATTAATGTGTAAATTATTAAGTTGTTATTGTTCTTATTGGAGTTAAAAGATCTTGAAGGAAGTAGTATGTTGATTAAATTGTTAGAATGTACCTTGGGTTGGTTATGGAAATTGTTGGTATGATTGTTGGCATTGTGTTGATAGTTTGGCCGGGTTGAATTCCCGGATTGTTGTTGATTGAAATTGGCCAAGATAGATTCTTGGGGACGATGTATTTACAAGGGAAATGCTGCCGAAATTTTGGCAGACAAATGTTACTTTGAAGAATCAACTTCTAAATGCTCTAATTAAGTTTTGGTAAACATGACCAATTTGTAGATTTTGGCGGATTTGGAACGTGAATTTGGAGTCGCATAAGAAGCAGAAAAGGTATGTAAGGCTTCACCCTTCTTTCTATGGCATGTCTTAGACGGAATATGTTGGATGTGAGCCTCGGGAATAACCCTACCCTCCGGAATCCGCGCCTAAAGTTTTCTCTTTTTTCCTTCAGTAGAATTGAACTAGAAAGTGTGCGAAACGTTGGAAAGACCCCCTAAACCCCTAGAACTTGTATAAATGGGACCCGACTACCCTAAAACCCTCACAAGTAACGCCATGACATGTAACATATGCAAATCGTATACGCTACCTCATTCGGGCCGAGGTGGGCCCGTTGCTCTCTGATTTTCCTTATAGTTCTGTTTGACTTACTTGAGGTTGAATCAAAGGGGACCTTTGATCCCGATTTCGTACTAAATGATAAGTACTATAACTACTCTAACGAGAACACTTCTATGATGACGATGATAACGACGATGTTAGACAAGAGAATATGCCTATGATAAGTACGACCGGAACGATGCTACGGCTAAGATTTCTAGGCTAAGGATTCAATGTGAGCATGAAAGTAATAAGCTAGCTCTTGAACCTTATTTCTACTTCCTAGCTATGACACTATTTCCTAAGGATTCCCAAGCCTATGAGTTGACGTCTATGGTGCCATGATTCCATTCTATGTTTACTTTTGATACTATTCTCCGTTGGTAGTCTCGCCTTAAAATACTTGTTCCTTCAAGGAGAGACAAAGCGACCACGATTGTTTCATAATATAATCGGAGGTCACCGACCTTACCTCACTCCGATGGCTACATGATTCTTCTTTGGGCTCTCCTGCGTGCCTATGTGACATATGTGTATAAGATATGTAAATGCATATGAGACATGTAAATGTATGTAAGATATGTATATATATTTATAAAATATGTACATGACACACATATATGTATATGATAAAAGATCCAGAGCGCTATAGACGCTGATATATGCACATGATACACGTATATGTATATGATGAAAGAGCCAGAGCGCTATAGACGCTGATATACGTACATGATATATGCATATGTATACGGGGAAGATGGAGATAAGGGCAGAGCGTTATATACGCATATCCACCTGATCAGTTGGCATTACATGACATGACATCGTCCCGGACGCGGGATGCCCGGACGCGGGATGTGTATATTTATGGTTAAATGGATCGGCTGCCGACGCCTCGGCAATATGACAAGTTCTATTTATATATATATATATACGAAGAAGAAACGATTTCCAAAGGGAAGCTAAGAATACATGGTATTCGCCAAAGGGCATTTATATGTACAGGTTAACTTTCCACCTCATGACATGCGCTATGTCTCTTTTATGTTATTATCCTTGTTCTACATCTTCCGTATGTTATTATTAGTGCCTTGCATACTCAGTACATTACTCGTACTGACCCCTCTTCTTCGGGGGGCTGCGTTTCATGCCGCGCAGGTACTCCCAGATGATTAGAAGACCGTACTGAAGATGTTCCAGCGGAGATGGCGAACTCCATTTGTCCCGGAGAATCGCCAAGTCCAAGTATATGCTATGATGTTTTGTTCTATGTTAGAGACTTTGGAGACAAAGCAATGGGTATTGGGTTGTCAGTCTGTAAGCGGCTCTAACAGCCGATATGTTATCGTGTTTCATGTCACTTGTCTTACATGATGTCAGAGTTTACTTATGAAAAGAAAAAAAAAAATTGGAGAGCTTACTATGTATTTCTTTCTTAATTGATTCAAGAGTTTCTACACGTAACAAGAGTCAGCGGGTTCGATCGGCTCCAGATAGGGGGTCGGGTGCCCATCACACCCTAGTAAAGTCGGGGTGTGACACTAAAAATTCTTTCAGAGCTTTTTCTATTTTTCTTAGTTTTTGTTTACGTTCTATATCTCTGTATAAATTCCAGTAATTAATGGCTATTTGTCTTGCAAAAAGCAGTGTTTTCATATAAAGAAAATTAATATGGTTTAAAATTTTTGGTATTTGTTTCTGAGAGGATTTTTGAGATTTTATATATCCTAATAGTCTATATTCTAAACCTGATATTATATCTATTTACTCTTGTAATCTTTGTTGATGGTCATTAGAGTTACTTAATCTAATATATTTTGGGTATAACTGTTGCACCTTGGAAAATTTCCCATTAACGTACAGTGAATAGGCTAGCGAAGGGCACGAAGTATACGATGTTTTGATAAGTACGAAATAGCATTTGATGATCCTAATCGATATTCAAAGACATTTGACATAAGGGAAGAAGGTTGTCAAGGAAAGCAGGGGATATGTTGTGTGTTGGGTAAGAATTATGAGCGACAAGTTAATGATGGCTTAAAGATGTTCCGGAGAAGAGTCATGATAATGTCCCTTAGATTGGTATTGAGGTGTTAATCAAGTGTCAAGAAGGGTCCATAAGGATTGGAGATCAAACGAGTCAACGAGAATGAGTTCGGATGAACTAGACATTATACGCCCCAACATACTGGCCGTATAAATTATATTGGCCGTATGTCTGGCCGTATAATCAGCCCAGAATAGCACACCTCACTGGACCAGATCTACGGCCAGACATACGGTCAGTATAATTTATACGGACCGTATGTTGGTCCGTAGAATCTGGTCAGGACAGATTTTAAAACGATATAAGAACTCTCTCTCTCATTAATTCATTTCATTTTCCATCTTCTGAAATATCAAATGATGACTCCTCTTTCTGAGGGAGCGTATCTCTGTAATGCCTTAGCATGGAATCTTCGTATTGTCGCCCTTTCGCTTCCATTACTAGCGACGAGGCTGCCGAATTCTGAATAGTAGTTCCCTTGATACCTGAGTCCACTACTCGAACTCCTAGGCTAGCTAACTGCTGGAGCTCACGGGCCATTTCTCTCCTCTCTGGTCACACATCACACAAACTTCCCATAGATCTGCGGCTAAGAGCATCAGCCACAATATTTGCCTTTCCGGGGTGATATAAGATATCAGCATCATAATCTTTTAGCAATTCCAACCATCGTCGTTGCCGTAAATTCAACTCCTTCTGATTGAAGATGTACTGAAGACTCTTATGATCTATATAAATATCCACATGGACGCCATATAAATAATATCTCCATATCTTTAACGCATGAACCACTGCGGCCAATTCTAAATCATGGGTTGGATAATTCTTCTCATGTTTCCGTAATTGCCTTGAAGCATACGCAATCACTTTACCATGTTGCATCAATACACAGCCTAGCCCAATGCCTGAACCATCGCAATAAACAACATATCCTTCCAATCCCTCTGGAAGTGTCAAGACTGGGGCGGAAGTCAATCTATCTTTCAACTCTCGGAAGTTACGTTCACAAGCATCTGTCCATTGAAACTTTGCTGATTTCTGGGTCAACTTTATGAGTGGTGCCGAAATAGAAGAAAACCTTCAACGATTCTCCTGTAATAACCTGCTAAGCCCAGAAAGCTACGAACCTCCGTAGGAGTTGTGGGCCTTGGCCAAGTCTTTACGGCCTCAATCTTTTGACTGTCCACTCGAATACCATCGGCTACCACAATATGCCCCAGAAATGCCACTGAGTTCAACCAAAGCTCGCATTTGGAAAACTTTGCAAACAACTCTCGAGTTCGAAGAACTCCGGGGATAGTACGCAAATGATTCACATGTTCTGCCTCGGATCTAGAATATACCGAGATGTCGTCGATGAATACAATCACAAACAGATCTAGGAAAGGCCTGAACACATTGTTAATCAAATCCATAAATACTGTCGGGGCCTTAGTTAGCCCAAATAACATTACCCGGAACTCAAAATGACCATATCTTGTTCTGAAGGCTGTCTTAGGGATATCTTTCTCCCTAACTCTCACTTGATGATACCGAATCAATCTTTGAAAACCATTTGGCGCCTTGCAATTGGTCAAATAGGTCATCAATCCTCGGAAGAGGATATTTGTTCTTAATCGTCACCTTATTCAATTACCAATAATCAATGCACATTCTCAAGTAGCCATCTTTCTTCTGAACAAACAATACGGGTGCTCCCCACGGGGATGAACTAGGCCTCATAAAGCCTTTATCAAGCAGGTCTTTCAATTGCTCCTTCAACTCTTTCAATTCTGCGGGAGCCATTCTATAAGGAGGAATAGATATAGGCTTATTGCCTAGTAACACATCAATGGCAAAATCAATCTCCTACTCGGGAGGAAGGCTTGGAAGCTCTTCCGGGATCACATCCGAAAATTCATTTACTACGGGAACTGACTAAAGAGTCGGTGACTCAACTTCTACATCTTGAACCCGGACTAGATACACCCTTTTGTGATCATTTTCCTTGCCTTTAGATAGGAAATAAACCTACCTTTTGGTGACGCCGTATTCCCTTTCCATTCTAAAACTGGTTCTCCCAGGAATTGGAAACGAACCATTTTCATTCACAATCAACATTGGCATAACAAGAAGCCAACCAATCCATGCCCATAATAACATCAAAATCCACCATTTCTAACTCATGCAAATCAATCATGGTACGACGATCACAAATCACAATTATACAATTTCTATATACTCGGCTAGCTATTACCGATTCACCCACGGGTGTAGACACCTCAAAAGGTTTGATCGACTCCGGTTCGACTCTAAATCGACCCGCAACATACGGAGTAACATATGACAATGTGGAGCCCGGATCAATCAAAGCATATACATCATGAGAAAATACCGATAATATACCTGTAACCACGTCAGGAAAAGACTCAAGATCTTGGCGCCCAGCCAAAGCATAAACACGGTGCTGAGGACCGCTAGAACTGGGAACTCTCCCCCTGCCTCTACCATGGACGACTGGCGCATGTGAACCTGGCCCCATAGGGCGTACAGATGCTGAAGATCCGGCTACCGACCCGGAAAGCTGGGTTCTACCCCTACCATGAACTGAGGGGCACTCACGCATGATATGGCCTGGTTGACCACATGAATAGCAACCATCCGAATACAATTGGCATCGACCCCAATGCAACTTCCCACACTGGGAACATCGTAGTGCGGGCGGCCTTGACTGACCTAAATCATCTCTGAACTGAGACCCTAAATAACTCTGACTCGGCCCGGAACGAGTAGATCTATCGAATCTCTGGCCCAAAAATCGTGGAGGTGCACTAGTCATAGAATAGCCTGAGTGCCTGGAAATCTTCTGTCTGTGCCTACCTCTGAACTCATAAATCGGACCTGAAGATCTGGCCCTCTTGCTATGGCCCTTATCCTGCTCGCGTTTATTTCTCTGCTGTTGTAAACTTTCTTCTAAGTTCTGAGCATGAGCCTGAATACGTGCAATATCCATATTGTCCTGAAGGAACGCAGTCAAACACCTATCCATCAAATCCTGCCCTAGGCCTTTAACAAATCGGTGCACTCGGTCACCCATATCCGCTACCATGGCCGAAGCATACCAAGCCAAAGAATTAAAGCGGAGACTATACTCTAGAGCACTCATGCTACCATGCCTCAAATTTAAGAACTTATCGGCTCTTGCTCGCCGAACTTCTGGAGGCATATAGTGTTGGAGAAAAGCATCAACAAACTCTTGCCATATCTGGGGAGGTGTATTGGCTCCCTGTGAAGCCATCCAAACCGTGTACCATTGGATCGAGACATCTCTGAATCTATACGACGCTAACTCCACCGATTCGGTGTCCGAAGCATGTATCAGTCGAAGCGTCCTCAACATACCATCAATAAAATCCTGAGGGTCCTACTCCGGCTTTGATCCAAAGAATTCCGGGGGGTTCAAAGTAATGAAGTCGCGGGCTCTTGCACTAACAACCCTATCACCTTGACTTGCACTTTGCCACTGAGTCTGAGTAGCAACCAACTGAGTATGCAAATGTATAGCCTCTTTCATATCTTGGCCCGAAGCATCCAGTGGAGGAGTTGTAGGTGCTGGAGCTAGGGCTGAGGCTCCCTCACGCTCTTCTTCAGCCCGCCTTTCTGCCACCGTCTTGCCCTTTTGGGCTGCTGTAGCCTTTCTCTTTACAGGCACTTCTGAAATACACAACACACGATTAAGGGACAAGAATTTCTTATATCATAGCTCTATCGCACGATTCTTATGAAGAAAGAAGGTCATTTATTCCTAAATGTCCGCAGCTTCTTGTGTATAAGTGTGGTGCGCAACACACCCATAACCAAGACTCTACAAGACACAGCCTGTAGACACACCCTAGGACTGAATTGCTCTGATACCACTTTTGTCACAACCTGTCTAGGGGGCCGCGACGAGCGCTCGGTGCTAGCCCACCCGAGCACCCCTTGGCTTACTCTTATCCTTACATCTAGGTGGGCCACATAATTAAACACATTGTCACGAACCAACTAGGGGCCGCGACGGGTACCCGATACTTGTACCGAGCACCCCTTATCTCGTATCGTACTCTTACTACTAGGTGGGCCGTATAAATGCGTACTATCATTTCTTTAATTAACTCCGTCATTAATAACATTAGTATAAACGCGTATTAATAAACTTTACTAACATACTATACAGCGACGAGAATAAACAAGTTATGAAACATCTGACTGTACATATCTGTCTACGAGCCTCTAAACAAAATACATATGATAACAAGGAGAGCCGGGTGCTACCGTGCCCGAATATGTACACAAAAATAGTACCAAGAAACTGAGGCTCCGGAACAACTGGAGCGCTGCCAATGTGTCGCCGATAGAGCTCCTAGGAACCGAGCCTGTCTGCCTGCTCACTTGTGTGGCATGAAACGCAGCGTCCACAAGAAGGGACGTCAGTACGAGTAATGTACCAAGTATGTAAGGCATAAATAATAACATACGGAAAATATAGAACAAGGATAATGACATAAAAGAAATATAGAGCATGTCATGAGGTAGAAAAATAACTTGTACATATAAGTGCCCTTTGGCAGATACCATGCATGAACGTGCAGCCCGATCCATATGTGCATATAATACTTTACTTTCTTGGAAAACATCTCTTTTCATAAATATAGAAAATAGAACATATCATATTGCCGAGGCGTCGGCTCCGATCCATTTAACCATATATCCCGCGTCCGGGACGATATCATGTATCATACTCCAACTGATCAGGTGGCTATGCGTCTATAACGCCTTCCCTTTCCCCATCTTCCCCATATACGTATACATATACTTATAACATATAAATAACATGCATGAGAGCCCAGAGAAAGTCATATATCCATCGGAGTGACGTAAGGTCGGTAACCTCCGATTACATTATGGAATAACCATGGCCGCTTGTCTCACCTTGAAGGAACGATAGTTATAAGATGAGACTATCAACGAAGGATAGCACTAAGAGAAAAACATAGAATAAGATCATAAGCCTCCTGAAACACCAACTCTTAGACCTTGGAATTTTTAGAAAATAAAGGCATAATAAAGGAATGGAATTAAAATCAAGAACTAGCTCATTATTCTTATATTCGTATTGAATCTTTAACTCAAGACTTTTTGACATGAAACCGTTCTTATCATAATCATTCTAGACTCATTCTCTTCTTTGGCATCATCGTTATGATTACAAAAGCATGTTCATCACTATGGTCATAAAAGCTTACAAACTCATACACCTTTGTCTTGGAAAAGAATAGACGTTTTGGAAAACATTACGAATTATTAGAAAGAAAATTATGCCTTAGAATTCTAGACTTGATGGAGTTACCTACAAAAGTTTTAGGACATTCCGGTTCCGTTTGTGGAAGTTACATATATTCAAACTACTTTTCCAATTGAACATAGAGTATCTAATTCAATTCTATTGAATGAATAAGGGTCAAATTCAAACTCGGATTTCTAGAAATAGAGTGGTCCCCGAGGCTCGTATCCAAACCTATTATGTCTAAGACATGCCAAAGAAGGGAGGGTGAAGCCTTACATACCTTTTTCCGCTTCTTATGCTAATCCAAATTCAAGTCCCAAATTCTCCAAAATTTATAATTGGTCACATTTACCAAACATTAATTAGAGCATTTTAGAAGTTGAGTCTTAAAGTAACACTTGTCTACCGAAATTTTGGCAGCATTTCCCCTGTAAATACACCATCCCCAAGAATCTATCTTGGTCAATTCTTAACCAACAACAATCCGGGAATGAAACCCGGCCAAACTATCAAGAATAATGCCAACAATCATACTAACAATTTCAATAATCAACCCAAGATACATTCTAACAACTCAATCAATATACTACTTCCTTCAAGACCTTCCAACTCCAATAAGTACAATAACAACCTAATAATTTACGCACTAACAACATCATACTAACAACATTATATTCCTTACATGCAAGAACATCATATTCAATTTACATAAACTTCCACAACAAACCTCCAACTACTAAAACTTCACTAAGCTCATTAAGCTTTTATTTGCAACATAAAATCCACAACACAACAACCAAAATACTAAATAAAACTTGCTCACCATTCCTTCACAATTCAACATATATACACGGCCATACACACCATATACACGGCCACAACCTACATCTCTATTTTCCTGATTTTTATTCACTTTTGCATACTACAACATACATAAACATCCATAACATATAAAAGAGGATAAATTTGTCACGACCCAACCCCGTGGGCCGCGACTGGTGCCCTACTTAGGCACCTCAAATAGACTCACAACCCAGATCATCATATTAAGACTCATTCAGACTTAACATACGTTGTTCAAACTGAAAACTAATAGCAGACGTCACACAAACATTGATCGAACACTTATCTTAAGCGGTCGCCCGTGCAGAACAGTCATATCAAAATCAGAAAGGTGGCGGAATATACATCGCCCAAATGCACACACACACGTACAAACTCATGGGCCGTCTTGGCCATAGTAGCATACGGGCCGCTTAAGAACGCAAAACAGATCCACATACAAACACACCGGATCCACGACCCACAAATATGACTACATGCCTCTAAAACAAAACAGAACATACTAACATATGACGGGACAGGGCCCCGCCGTACCCACACAGCCACAAATGTATAGAATCCACACACAGTAAAAGGTATGTACCAAAAGTTAAGCTCCGGATCAAGGGGAGCTCTCCAAAATAGCAGAATAGGTAGCCTAAATCGGAGGATCACCCAAACGAGCTTCTGTACCTGCGGGCATGAAACGCAGCCCCCCGAAGAACAAGGGGTCAGTACGGGAGAAGTACTGAGTATGTAAAGCAGAAGGTACAGAAATCACAATCATAATTGGAGTCAGAAGGAACAAACACAAACGTCAAAGTAGCAAATCAAACCTGTACGGAAGATAAATGTACAAATGCAAATAAAAGTCATGTATAGGGCTTAGGAACGTGGTCACCCCCCGACGCTGGTGCCACAACACATCATACTCCAGAAGTTTTCAAATCTCCGTACAGTCTCCAGACAAATCGTATCACACACACATCACATCATCAGAACATATCAAATGCCATATCACATCATAACTCCATAGACGGAAACCGGCCCTATGGCGAGGCCTCGGAAACCGTAACACATCATACTTCCGAATATGGTATAGCGCGCACGATCACAAAGCCGGCCCGGGTACCGACGAACGAAATCATAGCGAATGGCACGAACGGAGTAGTGCAGAGACCATATGCATATTAAAAGTAAATTACAGGACTCGACATATAATTACATATAGGCATATACCGACGCCAGAAAGCTCGGGGTAGGAGTCAGGGCGATCAAAATTTATATATGGAAGTTACGAAGTTCCAAATTGCAAAACATTTGAAAAGCAATTCACAGATCATTTTCCGAAAATCTAACATCATTCATAGTGCAAAACGTTCAATAACGATATAGGAAATTTCAAACGGGCCTTTGAGTCATAGGCAAATGATTACTTTTCATATCGAACGAAAATGAGCCAAACAAACCAAATAAGGGAAGCCTCAGGGCTTGCGGGCCCACCTTGAGTCAAATCGAGGCGGCGGACACAAATCACAGACTTTAGGCTCCATAAAGCCATCTACGAAAGTTTCGGAGAGATTCGGACACAATAGCAAAAGTTATAAAGGTTTGAACATTCTTTCAACCAAATGTAAGGAATAGGTTTCAATTGCGCTGAATGAATAGTGCCCAAACTTGAACTCGGATTTCCAAGAGCAGAATTATCCCCGAGGGTCCGATCTTGACCTAGTGTAACTAGGACATGCCAAAAGAAGGAAAGGTAAGCTTTACATACCTGGATTGCGCCTTACGCTCGTCAAATCTCAATTCCCGTTTCGTCCAAAAACTGCAAATGGTCACTTTTACCAGTTACTATTCATGAAAGTTAACATCTTAATCTTTGGGCTATACTTGGCTACCGAAATTTCGGCAGCATTTCCCCTATAAATCTAACACCCCCGAGACTTAGCTCGGCTCAAAATACATCAACAACAACAACCCAAACATCATCAAACAACATAAACCACAATCAACGCATTATAACTTCATAGTTCTACCTTACTACACCAGTTGACAACTTTCATTCAAACTTCACAATTCCAAACTTATGCCCACATTATTGTATTCATTCACCCATTCAAGATTATTCAAACCCATCCCAATTACACTCCAAACAATATACAAAATTTCCCGAAGTTCATTACTTTCCATATTTCATCCAAAACATCAAAACTTACGACGAACATTCTAACTCGCATTGTTTCATCCCAAATTCTTTAACATCAACCATAAGTCACATTTAAAGTCTTTAACATCATATATATACAACAATATACCCAATTATACAAAAGGTATACACTTTCCCATAATGTTCCGAAATCATTTTCTAACACCAATTCAATTCACTAAACAATCATTTAAGTTATAAAGGCCACAACGACGCAACTAACAGACTTAAACGAAATCAAATTCATCTTGTCCTCCACAATTCATGGCTCACGGCCACATACCAACACATGCACACACACGGCTTTCTACACACACATCCAAGTTACGGGATTCTCGTCTATTCTCAATCCTTAACACATTCATGCCAATTTCATAACATTTGAGGGGCAAAATTCTTACCTTTTCTTGAATTTCCGACTTGCGGCAAACGCGCACCTTTCGCCAAACTAATTATACCCCGTTGAAGAGGGTGTTGAGTACTTTACAAATATGGGAAAACTAAGATTTTTGAGCCACAAACACAAGCTAGGAATTTTTTTTTCTTGTATGGTTCTCGGCCGAGAGCCCTTTTTTTGGTGTTCTTCAATTTTTTTTTTTTTTTTGATTTGGTTTCTAGATAATTCAAAGGGGCATATGGATATATATCAACTTAAGGGTCATGTGAAACTCACATGACCACTTAATAAGAGGCTTGGGCCTAGCCAAGTGGCCGGCCACCTCCATATTTTGGGCCTCAATTTTTGTGTTCTAATTTCTTGGCCCAATTCATTAAACGTCCCGTTTTGTAATTCCCGAAACTAATTTCCGAAATTCCAAATTTACCCTCGGCCTTCCCCAATGTCTTAACATCAATGATTTCATAACCAACATAGTCACATCAACTAGAATCAAAATATTCCCTTATAACACACAAGTCTTAATTATTTCTCGATTTCCAATTATACGAAAACACGGGACATAACAAAATTCTTACCTTTTCTCCTTGACTTCCCACTTAGCTATGCCTTGTAACTTGCAAGAATATGGATTTTTCTTGCTCCAAAGACCACCCTACCTTGCTAAGGACCCTTCAATTAGTAGGAAATAATTTTTGAAGAGAATTTTTCCCAAGGTTGTTGTTGAAGTAGCTATGGCCGAATGGCCTATAGATTTTCTCCTTCTTTTTTGTTCTTCCAAGTCTTGAAATTTCTAGAGGAAAATGTGAATAAGATGACTAATTAGTCATCTTTTGAACTCATTTATTTTATTCCCATATGGGCTTGGCCTATCAAGAAGGGGGATGGACGGCCAACCTTGGCCCAAAATGATCTAGCCCATTTTTTTTTTTGTGTTTTGTTTTTTACTTCATGACAAATTTTAATTTTTCCAAATTCTAAATTTTCCCTTCGCCTTCCTCCATATTTCCACGAGTCATATTGCGAATTTACCTTTTTGCCCCTAGCCTTTCTTAATATTTTCACTTCAAGATTTTCATAAGCAACTTGTATGCCAAACAAAATAAAAACATGGCCTTACTTATTATCTTCCTGCGATTATCGTGAATTATCCGAACGCACAAAAATGCGGGATATAACATCCTCCCCCCCTTTAGAACATTCGTCCTCGAATGTTAAATTAGCCTCATAGTGTATTATAATACTTTGGGGAGGTCTCCTTTGTAGTTATCTCACACGTCGCTTAACATATCCATTTTAGAGGCTTAGGTTGCCTGTAGGCCGTAGGCCAATTTACTTAGCTCCGGGCTCTGGCCCTGAGTTAATAAGCCCCCCTTATTGGAATTTGAATCGTCATAGTTCATTTTAGGTCTAACAAGTTCTCCCCCCCCCCCCCCCCCCTTTATTAAGAGGGTCTATGCACGCCTATTCCCTTTAAACAATCATCGCCTTCCGCGATCTTCTTACAATTGTAGTTCCTTCTTCGTGGAGTCTATTACGTCCTCTAACTATGTTTTGTGTACTACTGTGTTAGGAATTTCTAGCCTTAACTAGTGTGGATTCAGTATCGGTCTTACCCTGTGATATCTGTACTTACATCTTTCACTACGTCTCTTGAGTTCCGTCCGATTAGTATTTTCTATATATATCGCAACACTATTTCTGGGACTCTACAGTCACAATGATATGTTACATGCATATATATATATATATCACTACTATTTTTATGTACTACATTTCCCATCGCTAATCGAACTTACTTTAACCCTGAAACTGTGTCGTGTTTTCTTCCTTTCCGCTAATCTAGTCCGTCTCAGCCTACGCGACCTCTATAAAGTTTCTAACCATTCCACACACTCTAATATACTTTAGGTTACCTAATTTTTACATTCGTCTCTTATTCCTACATTTATGAAATTTTTAGCATATTTCCCAGGGGGTCACCCATCCTGAAATTGCTCTCACCCTAGCACGCTTAACCTCGAAACTTTAGTGCATTTCGGTGTCTTAATGCTAGTATTTTTGCCTCCACTCCCCCGCATTACCTTTATCACGTAATCTGGGGTAAGCTGGGGTCTTGACAATTTTCGAAACGCCCTCGTAACACATCTTTTTCTTTTAATTACTATTTTAGCCTCCGCAATCCGTAATATTCACCTTTTACCTATGTGTACGGCTACTTTTCGTCCTAAATTTCCGAATTCCTAATACGTTCAGCAATACAAGGAATGGTATATGATAAGGTAGAATCCAGATCAATTAACACACACATATCATAGAAAATGCCGAAAGTGTAACTGTGGCCGCGTCTGCGGAAGGTTCAGGATCCTGTCGTCCTGTCAATGCATATATACAGTGCGGAGGACCGGCTGAACTGGGTGTCCCTCCTCCTCTGCCTCGGCTACGGCCTGCTGGAGCCTGGGAAGTCTGTCCAGGAGGGCGCACGGTCGACGATGAACCAATTGCTGATCCGACGGGCTGGGTTTGGTCTCCCTCATTCTTCAGTGGGCAGTCACGCATCAAATTGTCAACCCGCCCACAAGTATAACATGCACCTGTACCTGCGCGACACTCTCCAGAGTGTGGCCTACCACACCGAGGACACTGTGGCGGGGGTAGCATTATCCTGCTAGAATCAGCTCTATACTGGGACCCTGAAGCTCTAGCACCCTGATCTGGTCCTGAATAAGTAGAACGGTCAAATCCCCTATCCGCAAATCGAGGAGGTGCACTGGCCGCTGATTGGCCTGAATACCTAGATTGCTCATGTGCCTGTCCCCCTCTATACTCGCTCCTAGTCCCGAAAGATCTGCCCCTTTTTCTGGAATCCCTATCCGAATAGCGCTCCTCTCTCCGTAACTGATACTGTTCCTCCAGGTTTTGGGCATGGTCCTGAATACGAGCAATAGTCATTCCATCCTAGAGCGAAGCTGTCAGACACTCCTTAATTAAATGTGGCCCCAACCTACTCACAAACCGATGTACACGATCTCCCATATCAGCTACCATGGCTGGGGCATACCTAGCTAAAGAATTAAAGCGAAGACTGTATTCTCGAACGCTCATATTTCCCTGTTTGAGATTCAAGAACATATCGGCCCGAGCCCGTCGAATCTCCGGTGGTAAGTAATGACGCAGGAATGCTTCAGTAAACTCTTGCCAAACCGGGGGAGGTGCATTTGCTCCCCTGGAAGATATCCAATTATTATACTATTGAACTGCTACATCCCGCAACCTGTATGAAGCTAGCTCTACGGACTCTGTATCCGAAGCATGTATTATCCTCAGGGCCTTCAGCATCTCATCTATGAAACTTTGGGGGGTCTTCTTCTGGCTTCGACCCATAGAACTCCGGAGGTTTCAGGGTGATAAAATCGCGGGCCCTTGCACTCACCGCCCTGTCTCCCTGGTCTGCATCTTGCCGCTGAGCCTGCGGGGCAACTAGCTGGGTCAATAACTGAATGGCCTCTGCCATTTGCTGGCCCGAAGCTGCTGTCGGTGGAACTGGAGGTACTGGGGCTGGAGCTGGAGCTCTTTCCTGCTCTGCTGATACAGGGGAAGCAGGATAAGTCTGAGGGGGAGCTTCATTGTAAGACTCACCTTCTTCTAGATCCCGTTCAACTCTGCTTCCAGCCACCATCTCACCCTTCTGGGCCGCCGTAGCCTTTCTCTTTATCGGCATTACTGAAACCATAACACAGGATTAGGAAACGAATATGGAAACCTGGTAGCATAGCTCTAGTGCACGATCTAGAATACAAAGAAGGTCAGATTTCTTAAATGCCATGCAGCCTCCTGTTTATAAGTGTGGCGCGCTACACACCCATAAACAGGACTCTACTGGACACGGCTCGTAGACAAACCCCTAGGACCACCTGCTCTGATACCACTTCTGTCACGACCCAACTAGGGGCCACGACGGGTACCCGATACTTGTACGGAGCACCCCTTATCTCGTATCGTACTCTTACTACTAGGTGGGCCGTATAAATGCGTACTATCATTTCTTTAATTAACTCCGTCATTAATAACATTAGTATAAATGCGTATTAATAAACTTTACTAACATACTATATAGCGACGAGAATAAACAAGTTATGAAACATCTGACTGTAAATATCTGTCTACGAGCCTCTAAACAAAATACATATGCTAACAAGGCAGGCCGGGTTCTGCCGTGCCCGAATATGTACACAAAAATAGTACCAAGAAACTGAGGCTCCGGAACAACTGGAGCGCTGCCAATGTGTTGCCGATAGAGCTCCTTGGAACCGAGCCTGTCTGCCTGCTCACCTGCGTGGCATGAAACGCAGCGTCCACAAGAAGGGACGTCAGTACGAGTAATGTACCGAGTATGTAAGGCAAAAATAATAACATATGGAAAATATAGAACAAGGATAATGACATAAAAGAAATATAGAGCATGTCATGAGGTAGAAAAATAACCTGTACATATAAGTGCCCTTTGGCGGATACCATGCATGCTTAGCGCTGCGGAACGTGCAGCCCGATCCATATGTACATATACTATAACATATTGCTGCAGAACGTGTAGCCCGATCCATATGTGCATATAATACTTTACTTTCTTGGAAAACATCTCCTTTCATATATATAGAAAATAGAACATATCATATTGCCGAGGCGTCGGCTCCGATCCATTTAACCATATATCCCGCGTCCGGGACGATATCATGTATCATACTCCAACAGATCAGGTGGCTATGCGTCTATAGCGCCTTCCGTTTCCCCATCTTCCCCATATACGTATGCATATACTTATAACATATAAATAGCATGCATGAGCGCCCAGAGAAAGTCATATATCCATCGGAGTGACGTAAGGTCGGTAACCTCCGATTACATTATGGAATAACCATGGCCGCTTGTCTCAGCTTGAAGGAACGATAGTTATAAGATGAGACTATCAACGAAGGATAGCACTAAGAGAAAAACATAGAATAAGATCATAAGCCTCCTAAAACACCAACTCTTAGACCTTGGAGTTTTTAGAAAATAAAGTCATAATAAAGGAATGGAATTAAAATCAAGAACTAGCTCATTATTCTTATATTCGTATTGAATCTTTAACTCAATACTTTTTGACATGAAACCATTCTTATCATAATCATTCTAGACTCATTCTCTTCTTTGACATCATCGTTATCATTACAAAAGCATGTTCATCACTATGGTCATAAAAGCTTACAAACTCATACACCTTTGTCTTAGAAAAGAATAGACGTTTTGGAAAACATTACGCATTATGTTATATCCCGTATTTCATGTATTCGGATAATTCAGGAAAGTCGAGGAAAGTTAAAGGCGAGACCATTATCAAAAATTATTTTAATATACGAGTTGTCGTGAATACTATTTACGACTATTATTAGTATGGAAATATTGTGAGAGGCTAAGGGCAAAAAGAGGAATTCGCAAAATGGTTCATGGAAATAATGTGGAAGGCTAGGGGCAAAATAGTAATATGGAGGAAAGTCGAGGGGCAAAATGGGAATTTCACAAGTTTGAGAAAATTCAAGAAAAGGCCATTATGGCCGTGTAGTGGGTGGTGTGTACTATATTTTATTAAATGAGGACTAATTGTATAGAATTTTAAGTGTGTGGGCTAAGACTTACATAAGAAGACACTTAGTCTTCTTTATTCATTTTTGAGAAAATTCAAGAAAATGAGAGAATTCTCTAGAGAGGGGCATGCGCCCCTCACATGATTAGAGACATATATATATATATATATATATATATATATATATATATATATATATATATATAAGTGGTCTTCTAATTTAAGACAAGAAAGAACAACAACAACAACAACAAAAAAAAAAAAAAAAAAGGAGAAAAACGGCTAGGAGGGGCTGGCCGAACCAGCCCCATAAAATGGTCATGAAATTTTTTTTTCTTCTAGCTCTCATATCAATTGGATGGTCCTCATCAACATGGAGCGGTTGTTGGAGCAAGAAAATCGTTCGTTGTGGTTATGAACAAGTCTAGCCGATTAGTAAAGTTGAAGGAAAAAGGTGAGGTTTGATCTTCTTTATGTGTTTTATGGATGGTTTGTAAATGTTGTGGTATGTGGGAATGAAAGCAATTAATGAAATTAAGCATGTGGAAGTGTTGGCCGTGTGTATGTAAGTAGTGTGTAGGAATGAAGAATGAATTGTATTTAGCGTGTTTGAATGTGTTGTAGTGTGAAGGAACGAATGAAAAATCATGGGAATTGTGTGTTGAAGGGCTGGCCGAAAATGGACTGTTTTGTGTGTCAAGGAATGAATTAATTTTATTTAGTATGTTTGGGTTGTTCTGTTGTAGATTCTATGTTATAAAATGAAGGCTTAATGGTTCAAAGTGAGGTTGAAATCATGTGGGCTATTTTGGTACCTAATGTGATCTTAATATGGTTTCTTGCATTTGTAAGATTAATGTTGCTAAATTATGGATTGTTAGTGTAGTTGATAAATTTGGAAGAAAAGGAATGTATGGTTGATGTTTTCTTGGACTTGGAAGACTTCGGATTGGCTTGTGTATTGGATGGGCTGATTTGAACATTTTGTGGTTTGTCCGAAGTGTCCTTGAATCTTGTCTAAATGTTTTGGATTAGTACTTGAGTGTATGAGTATTGATGTTGGTTTGATCGTATGCGGTTGATTTGAATGAAAGTGGAATATCGTCAAATTGTATAGGAAGGAGTTATTAATGTTAGAATGCGTTTGGGATTGGTTATTGATATTGTTATTATGAATTGTTGGTATTGTTGATAGTTTGGCCGGGTTGAATTCCCGGGATTGTTGTTGATTAGAATTGGCCAAGTTGAACTTGGTGGGATGGAGTATTTACAGGGGAGATGCTGCCGAAATTTCGGCAGACAAAGTGTTGCTTTAAAGAATCAACTCCTAAATGCACTAACCAATGTTTGGTAAAATGACCAAATTGTAGATTTTGGCTGATTTGCAACTTGAATTTGGAGTAGCATAAGGAGCGGGAAGAGGTATGTAAGGCTTTACCCTTCTTTCTATGGCATGTCTTAGATGTAATATGTTGGTTAAGAACCTCGGGGACCCTTCTACCCTCCAGAATCCGCATCTAAAGTTTCTCCTTTTTCAATCAGTAGAATTGAATTAAAAAGTGTGCAAAATGTTGAAAGAATTTCCTAAACCTCTAGAACTCACATAAATAGGACCCAACTACCCTAAAACCTCACAAGTAACGCCGGGACATGTAATATATGTAAATTTGGTACGCCGCCTCATTTGATCCGAGGTGGGCCCACTGTTCCCGGATTTACCTTAATGTTCCGTTTGACTTACGTTGAAGCTGAATCCAAAAGAAACTTTCGATCCTTATTCCATTACCAAATGACAAGTACTGTACCTATCCCAACGAGAATACTTCTATGACGATAATGATAACAATGACGTCAGAAAAGAGAATATGCCTATGATAAGTACGACAAGAATGATTCCACGAATAAGAGTCTTGAGCTAAGAATCCAATGTGAATATGAAAGTGTTGTACTAGTTTCTACAAGACTTCAAAGCATATGAATTGACGGTTATAATGCCAATGATCTTATTCTGTGTCTCCTCTTAAAGCTATTTTCCGTCGATAGTCTCACCTTATAATTATCTTTCCTTCAAGGTGAGACAAGTGACCCGATTATTCCATAATGTAATCGGAGGGTTTCGACCTTACGTCACTTCGATGGCCATATGACTTTCTTTGGGCTCTCATGCATGCCAATTGTATGACATATGAATATGAATGTGAATATGTATATGTATATGTATATGGGAAAGGGGAAGGGCCACTGTTATATCACCACCTGATTCGCTGGATTTCGTCCCGGACGCGGAATATGGGAGAGCCGGATACGGCGTCTGTATTTGTGATATATATATATATATTATATGTTGGGACACTGTTGGGGAGGGGGGTGGGAGAGCCGATGTACTCGGCGTCTGTGAATGTAAAGGAAGGACACCGTTTTCTGAAATGTTCTGTTTTCTGTATATGTAAATAAGAAACACCGTTTTTCTGAAAAAGAAACTAAACATGCATGACATCTGCAGAAAGGCAATCATATGTACAAGTTACATCTGTCCCAGGATAAGCTCCATATGTCTATTCTGTCATTATTCATTCTGCATATTCCTTTATTATGTTACTATCCATGCTTTACATACTCAGTACATTGCTCGTACTGACCCCTCTTCTTCGGGGGCTGCGTTCATGCCGCGCAGGTACTCCTAGATGATTAGAAGACCTTACTGAAGATATTCCAGCGGAGATGGCTAACTCCTTTTGTCCCGGAGGATTGCCAGGTCCAAGTATATGCTATGATGTTTTGTTCTATGTTAGAGACTTTGCAGACAAAGCAATGGGTATTGAGTTGTCAGTCTGTAAGCGGCTTCAGCAGCCGATATGTTATTATGTCTTATGTCACGAGCCTTATATGATGTCAGAGTTTACTTATGAAAAAAAAGATATATACATATTGGAGAGCTTACTATGTATTTCTTTCCTTACCGATTCAAGAGTTTCTATATGTAACAAGAGTCAGCGGGTTCGCTCGGCTCCAGATATGGGGTCGGGTGCCCATCACACCCTAGTAAAGTCGGGGTGTGACAAAGTGGTATCAGAGCAGGTCGGTCGAAGGGGTTGTCTGCAAAGTCGTGTCCAGTAGAGTCCTGTTTATGGGTGTGAAGGCGGCCACATTTATAAACAGGAGGCTGCGGGGCATCTAGGAAATGTTGACCTTCCTTCTGTCTCAGATCGTGCGATAGAGCCAAGCCATAGGAAATGAGATCCCTGGTACTAATCGTTAATTTTCGCAGACGTCCAATAGCGACGGAAACAGGAGAATGGCGATATGGTAAGACATAGAGGTAAGTTGGGATATTTGTTCTGTTACTTGGGACAGGAAGTTCTGAATGGCTGGAATTTATCATACAGCCGTATGTTCTGTAAAGTATCGTCGATAATTGTTACGTACAGACTGTGAAGAGTAGGAATGGTAAAGGAGATTCCATAAGGATGGATACGTCTAACAGGAAGGCGCGTGGAAAGGAAATATTGCAAACCGGCAATAAGCTAGAAGCGTTGCTCCAGAAGGGTTATGGATTCGGGCGTGGCGACGAAGGTGGGGTCACTACTATTGAGAATCTGGAGGTCCAGGTCAGGAGGTAACCATACACACAGGCGGAAGATGAACATCGGGAACCAAAAGGGTAAAACGGTAATTATAAAAGCGAGGACGTGTTACGAAAATGTTTCGGAGCCTGTAAGTCTTCGACTTGCCCTAGAACAGGTAATAAAGGTCATGTGAGGAAGCTGACGCGAAAATATCGGCATTGAGGCACCGAATTTCAGTGAAGCTTTTGGGTTAAGCGTACTCAGGTGGGAGCAATTCCATGATGGGTGACCCCCTGGGAAGCTTATAAGGAATTTTACATATTCTGACATAAAAGACAAATGGAAATCTAGAATAGTCTAAGTGAAACTACCGTATATGAGATGACGGGAGATCATAAGAAGACGCGCGAAACAAGGCATACTAGCTTGGTAAAGGACAGAAAGTGCACCACAGTCCCGGGATTAGGATAGGCTTGAACGGCGCTTGGAAGTAATTTGTGGGCTAGTTGATAGTAAAAATACATATATGTATAAAGGTGTAGCGTGTCCCATATATGATTGTATCGGAGGGCGTGTGAGTTCCAGTAACCGAAGCTACGGTATAAAAGGCGTTAATAGAGTAAGGGTACCAAAGTTCGAGGGATAGCAAGAATAAATGGTACAAGTGCTGCGGGTGAGCTGTTATTATTTTACTATAGGTTGAGGTTGGAAATTCTAGTATAACGGTACTCGGAAAGGAAAGAGGGTGAGTAGATAAAAGATAGAAAGCTTAAATGTTGGAAAAAGTGAAAGTTAAGAAAACCTTAGTGGTTGAAACCCCCGCGAGAAATTGATGGTAAAAGTACGAGACCACTAGGATGAAAATTCAAGTAGGCACGTGAGACGAGATAGGGTGAGGTAAAAAGGAAACAAGGAGAAATGTGGGGAGGTTGAGAGTTGATTTCAACAAGTAGGTCTAAGTGAATGATGACCAGGGTAGAGGAATGTGAAGTAAAAGAAAGAATGCTTAGGATAGTGATGGTGTTGAGGTGATAGATCTGTAAAAGGACAAGTATGTAGCCATAGTAATATGCTTAGAGGTTTAAGAGAGTAACAGAACGTTTAATAAATATAGGCACACAGCTACAATACGAAGATATAGTTAAGAAAGAATTACGGGCAAGTGAGCTAAGCAAGTGAAAGGACAAATAAGGGATAAAGGTATAAATGCAGACTTCAGAAAGGACTATTGGCATATAAGGAACCCCTAAAGGGGGGGAGGCCATATTAGGCTTATAAGGAATAACGATGAACGAAATGAGCACCAACACATGAAGCTAAGGACAAGTATACATGTACCAAGAGATATAAAAAGGACACTGAAGAAGAGTTGTAGTAAGAATCTAAAGGTATAGCTCTTGTTAGGATATGGTCACGAAACAGTAACGGAAAAGAGATGATCTGAGAAAGACAAGGATAATACGTTGACCCGACAAATTAGGAAACCCATGACACGGGAAGAAGATTCATGTAAAAGCCAAGAAGTTCGATTATAAAAGAAATAAGGTAAAGGATAAGGAGTGAGTATGAAGGAAAGAACGACTACAAAGGAAATCCTCCCGAAGTATTATGACACTCGATAAGATCAGTTGAACATTCGAGGACGAATGTTCTAAAGGGGGGGAGGATGTTATATCTCGTATTTCGTGTATTCGGATAATTCAAGAAAGTCGAGGAAAGTTAAAGGCGAGACCATTATCAAAAATTATTTTAATATACGAGTTGTCGTGAATACTATTAACGACTATTATTAGTACGGAAATATTGTGAGAGGCTAAGGGCAAAAAGAGGAATTCGCAAAATGGTTCATGGAAATAATGTGGAAGGCTAGGGGCAAAATAGTAATATGGAGGAAAGTCGAGGGGCAAAATGGGAATTTCACAAGTTTGAGAAAATTCAAGAATAGGCCATTATGGCCGTGTAGTGGGTGGTGTGTACTATATTTTATTAAATGAGGACTAATTGTATAGAAGTATAAGTGTGTGGGCAAAGACTTACATAAGAAGACACTTAGTCTTCTTTATTTATTTTTGAGAAAATTCAAGAATATGAGAGAATTCTCTAGAGAGGGGCATGTGCCCCTCACATGATTAGAGACATATATATATATATATATATATATATATATATATATATAAGTGGTCTTCTAATTTAAGACAAGCAAGAACAACAACAACAACAAAAAATAAAAATAAAAAAGGAGAAAAACGGCTAGGAGGGGCTGGCCGAACCAGCCCCATAAAATGGTCATGAAAATTTTGTTTCTTCTAGCTCTCATATCAATTGGAAGGTCCTCATCAACATGGAGCGGTTGTTGGAGCAAGAAAATCGTTCGTTGTGGTTATGAACAAGTCTAGCCGATTAGAAAAGTTGAAGGAAAAAGGTGAGGTTTGATCTTCTTTATGTGTTTTATGGATGGTTTGTACATGTTGTGGTATGTGGGAATGAAAGCAATTAATGAAATTAAGCATGTCGAAGTGTTGGCTGTGTGTATGTAAGTAGTGTGTAGGAATGAAGAATGAATTGTATTTAGCGTGTTTGAATGTGTTGTAGTGTGAAGGAACGAATGAAAAATCATGGGAATTGTGTGTTGAAGGGTTGGCCGAAAATGGACTGTTTTGTGTGTCAAGGAATGAATTAATTTTATTTAGTATGTTTGGGTTGTTGTGTTGTAGATTCTATGTTGTAAAATGAAGGCTTAATGGTTCAAAGTGAGGTTGAAATCATGTGGGCTGTTTTGGTACCTAATGTGATCTTAATATGGTTTCTTGCATTTGTAAGATTAATATTGCTAAATTATGGATTGTTAGTGTAGTTGATAAATTTGGAAGAAAAGGAATGTATTGTTGATGTTTTCTTGGACTTGGAAGACTTCGGATTGGCTTGTGTATTGGATGGGCTCATTTGAACATTTTGTGGTTTGTCCGAAGTGTCCTTGAATCTTGTCTAAATGTTTTGGATTAGTACTTGAGTGTATGAATATTGATGTTGGTTTGATCGTATGCGGTTGATTTGAATGAAAGTGGAATATCGTCGAATTGTATAGGAAGGAGTTATTAATGTTAGAATGCGTTTGGGATTGGTTATTCATATTGTTATTATGAATTGTTGGTATTGTTGATAGTTTGGCCGGGTTGAATTCCCGGGATTGTTGTTGATTAGAATTGGCCAAGTTGAACTTGGTGGGATGGAGTATTTACAGGGGAGATGTTGCCGAAATTTCGGCAGACAAAGTGTTGCTTTAAAGAATCAACTCCGAAATGCACTAACCAATGTTTGGTAAACATGACCAAATTGTAGATTTTGACGGATTTGCAACTTGAATTTGGAGTAGCATAAGGAGCGAGAAGAGGTATGTAAGGCTTTACCCTTCTTTCTGTGGCATGTCTTAGATGTAATATGTTGGTTAAGAACCTCGGGGACCCTTCTACCCTCCAGAATCCGCATCTAAAGTTTCTCCTTTTTCAATTAGTAGAATTGAATTAAAAAGTGTGCAAAATGTTGGAAGAATTTCCTAAACCTCTAGAACTCACATAAATAGGACCCAACTACCCTAAAACCTCACAAGTAACGCCGGGACATGTAATATATGTAAATTTGGTACGCCGCCTCATTTGATCCGAGGTGGGCCCACTGTTCCCGGATTTACCTTAATGTTCCGTTTGACTTACGTTGAAGCTGAATCCAAAAGAAACTTTCGATCCTTATTCCATTACCAAATGACAAGTACTGTACCTATCCCAACGAGAATACTTCTATGACGATAATAATAACGATGACGTCAGAAAAGAGAATATGCCTATGATAAGTACGACAAGAATGATTCCACGAATAAGACTCTTGAGCTAAGAATCCAATGTGAATATGAAAGTGTTGTACTAGTTTCTACAAGACTTCAAAGCATATGAATTGACGGTTATAATGCCAATGATCTTATTCTGTGTCTCCTCTTAAAGCTATTTTCCGTCGATAGTCTCACCTTATAATTATCTTTCCTTCAAGGTGAGACAAGTGACCCGATTATTCCATAATGTAATCGGAGGGTTTCGACCTTACGTCACTCCGATGGCCATATGACTTTCTTTGGGCTCTCATGCATGCCAATTGTATGACATATGAATATGAATGTGAATATGTATATGTATATGTATATGGGAAAGGGGAAGGGCCACTGTTATATCACCACCTGATTCGCTGGATTTCGTCCCGGACGCGGGATATGGGAGAGCCGGATACGGCGTCTGTATTTGTGATATATATATATATATTATATGTTGGGACACTGTTGGGGAGGGGGGTGGGAGAGCCGATGTACTCGGCGTCTGTGAATGTAAAGGAAGGACACCGTTTTCTGAAATGTTCTGTTTTCTGTATATGTAAATAAGAAACACCGTTTTTCTGAAAAAGAAACTAAACATGCATGACATCTGCAGAAAGGCAATCATATGTACAGGTTACATCTGTCCCAGGATAAGCTCCATATGTCTATTCTGTCATTATTCATTCTGCATATTCCTTTATTATGTTACTATCCATGCTTTACTTACTCAGTACGTTGCTCGTACTGACCCCTCTTCTTCGGGGGCTGCGTTCATGCCGCGCAGGTACTCCTAGATGATTAGAAGACCTTACTGAAGATGTTCCAGCGGAGATGGCTAACTCTATTTGTCCCAGAGGATTGCCAGGTCAAAGTATATGCTATGATGTTTTGTTCTATGTTAGAGACTTTACAGACAAAGCAATGGGTATTGAGTTGTCAGTCTGTAAGCGGCTTCAGCAGCCGATATGTTATTATGTCTTATGTCACGAGCCTTATATGATGTCAGAGTTTACTTATGAAAAAAAAGATATATACATATTGGAGAGCTTACTATGTATTTCTTTCCTTACCGATTCAAGAGTTTCTATATGTAACAAGAGTCAGCGGGTTCGCTCGGCTCCAGATATGGGGTCGGGTGCCCATCACACCCTAGTAAAGTCGGGGTGTGACAAATTATTAGAAAGAAAATTATGCCTTAGAATTCTAGACTTGATGGAGTTACCTACAAAAGTTTTAGGACATTCCGGTTCCGTTTGTGGAAGTTGCATATATTCAAACTACTTTTCCAATTGAACATAGAGTATCTAATTCAATTCTATTGAATGAATAAGGGTCAAATTCAAAGTCGGATTTCTAGAAATAGAGTGGTCCCCGAGGCTCGTATCCAAACCTATTATGTCTAAGACATGCCAAAGAAGGGAGGGTGAAGCCTTACATACCTTTTTCCGCTTCTTGTGCTACTCCAAATTCAAGTCCCAAATTCTCCAAAATCTACAATTGGTCACATTTACTAAACATTAATTAGAGCATTTTAGAAGTTGAGTCTTAAAGTAACACTTGTCTACCGAAATTTCGGCAGCATTTCCCCTGTAAATACACCATCCCCAAGAATCTATCTTGGTCAATTCTTAACCAACAACAATCCGGGAATGCAACTCGGCCAAACTATCAACAATAATGCCAACAATCATACTAACAATTTCAATAATCAACCCAAGATACATTCTAACAACTCAATCAATATACTACTTCCTTCAAGACCTTCCAACTCCAACAAGAACAATAACAACCTAATAATTTACGCACTTACAACATCATACTAACAACATTATATTCCTTACATGCAAGAACATCATATTCAATTTACATAAACTTCCACAACAAACCTCCAACTACTAAAACTTCACTAAGCTCATTAAGCTTTTATTTGCAACATAAAATCCACAACACAACAACCAAAATACTAAATAAAACTTTCTCACCATTCCTTCACAATTCAACATATATACACGGCCATACACACCATATACACGGCCACAACCTACATCTCTATTTTCCTGATTTTTATTTACTTTTTCATACTACAACATACATAAACATCCATAACATATAAAAGAGGATAAATTCTTACCTTTTCTCCTTGACTTCCCACTTAGCTATGCCTTGTAACTTGCAAGAATATGGATTTTTATTGCTCCAAAGACCAACCTACCTTGCTAAGGACCCTTCAATTAGTAGGAAATAAATTTTGAAGAGAATTTTTCCCAAGGTTGTTGTTGAAGTAGCTATGGCCGAATGGCCTATAGATTTTCTCCGTCTTTTTTGTTCTTCCAAGTCTTGAAATTTCTAGAGGAAAATGTGAATAAGATGACTAATTAGTCATCTTTTGAACTCATTTATTTTATTCCCATATGGGCTTGGCCCATCAAGAAGGGGGATGGACGGCCAACCTTGGCCCAAAATGATCTAGCCCATTTTTTTTTGTGTTTTGTTTTTTACTTCATGACAAATTTTAATTTTTCCAAATTCCAAATTTGCCCTTCGCCTTCGTCCATATTTCCACGAGTCATATTGCGAATTTACCTTTTTGCCCCTAGCCTTTCTTAATATTTTCACTTCAAGATTTTCATAAGCAACTTGTATGCAAAACAAAATAAAAACATGGCCTTACTTATTATCTTCCCGCGATTATCGTGAATTATCCGAACTCACAAAAATGCGGGATATAACACACATAATTCTATTTACTCATCATAGTAGTCCCATTGGACAACAATGCCTTTACACCATCATTGGCATCTATGCCACATCAATGTACATGAGCCGACAAGGCTTATCAAAATGATATACAAAATACAGGCCGACAAGGCCAGACATATCTTACTATATACACATGACTACGAGCCTTTAAGGAGAGTATAACATATCACATAAGCGGGGACAGGACCCCGCTATGCCCATAATTATGTACACAAAAGAATAAGTACCCAAAAGCTATGGCTCCGAATGAAATGGAGCTCTGCTATGTAGTCTCTGAGAATATAGCTATGGATCGAGCCTGTCTCCCTGTGCACCTGCGGGCATGACGCAGCGTCCACAAACAAAAGGATGTCAGTACGAAGAATGTACTGAGTATGTAAAGCATAATCAATATCAATATAGAAGCATAATGAACAACATGAGAAATAGCACAAGATGGGAGATGGTGATAGCATCGCCATAGGCACTTACTTGCCTTTCATAGGACTTTCCATTACTAATGCGTATTTACGTACATACATCCATATCCGTATCCTTTCTATATCTGCGCTTGTATTCGTATACATACCCTTATTCACATTCATATCATAACATGTTCGTATTCATACTCATATCCATATCATATACATAATCATATCATATACATAGCATTTACATAGCATACCCGACCATGCAGGATCGGTGTTTCATACATACTTGGCCAGCCAAGGCTCAAGGTTGCACATACCTGGCCCTACCAAGGCTTCAGGGTTACATCTACCTGGCCCTACCAAGGCATCAAGGTTATCCGTACCATCTGCAGAAGTGTGCGCGCGTTACGTAATCATATACATATCTTACCCGGCCTCATATGCTCGGGGTTCCATAATAGTCGTACATAGACACATATATATAATAGCTCATAAGTATCTTTACTATTTACATCATTATCATAATCATCATCAACATCATTATTACTATTATCGTCATTCATCACATTTATCTTTATAGGCTTTCTCGTCATACGAGGGATTTAGTACACTCGTGGCGTATCAAGAATCGTGAGCTTACTAGCTCGGAAGATCAAGTCATTTGAAGGATATCATAGTCTCATAGAAGATTTAGATATTTGGCCAAAGAACCATGCCTTATGAAAGAAGGGTTGGCCTTACATACCTTTTCCGTTCAACTATTCTACACCTGCGCGTTCTCCTCCAATGCTAGCATTTCTACCTTCATTAAAGTCATACTATCATTAGAATCGATAGCTAGCATATATGACTAAAGCTAGAGAAAATCGGACAGCATCTCCTTTATTTATACGACATTCCTCAATAACGTATATCAACTCCCAAGCGTCAATAGTACATTGACAATACCATCACAATAGTCATTATTCACCCACATTACCCACATTTTCTCAATTTGCTTTCAATTACTCATATCCATGGCTATAATACACGACCATGTTCATTCACGTACATTGCTCATCTCATGTTCTCAACATCATTTATAACATATTTACATCACAATACATCAAGACTCATAACTCGATTCAAACTATTTCTCAAAATTGCACTATTCCACATTCATGACCCATTTTTCCATACCTTTCTACAATCCAAGTATTTCAAATCTTAAATACCTTAAACAACATAGAAATATCACAAATATTACCTTAGATGTCGTAGGAACAAGCCTTGGTTGATAATACTCCACCTGAGCAAAAACCCTAGTTCACCTCCAATGAGATTTCTTGACTTGTATTATCTTTAATGGGTTTTCTTACACTTGATTCACTTGGTTTATGTTGTTGACCACTAATAATCCTTGAATTCTTATGGAATAAATGTAGAGAGATGTTTTAGAGAGAAGGGGTGAAATGTGAAAATGAAATAATAACCTTGGTCCCCTTTTTAATAACCCAAAAATCTGATCTGAAATAAATAGTCGTCGAAAGTGCACAGTGGTCGTAAACCCACCTTACGGGACGTATTCCAGTTTATGATCCGTATTCTGTGGGCGTATTTAAGCATAACAGAACCAGAAAGTCAGGCTGAGACATAGTGATTTACGAACACAGTTTACGGGCCATATTTAAGTTTACGGTCCGTATTTCAAGTCGTCTTTAACCATTCAAGCATTTGACAGAAAGTTGAAGTTTGGAAGTTGAAATACGACATGAAATTTTACGGACCGTATACCACTTTACGGTCCGTATTTCATTTTACGTTCGACAGGCTAAAGTGCAAATCTGCAACTTTCCACATTTGCAGAGCATACGGTTAGTCATTATGGAGCATAACCTATCTCTTATTGCAGTTGCCCTTGGAATCTTGCTTAAGGCCATCAAATGTTATTTCTTACTCATGGAAATATCGGATAGTCATACTCCTTGCTTGTCCATTCACTTGTGCAACAATGGATGATTTTCCGAGGTGTAACACTCTTACACTTTCATCTAGGTGAGCCACATAATTAAACATACATTTCTATTCATAGGTCATACTAGTCCCATTGGACAACAATGCCTTTATATCATCCTTGGCATGTATACCACGTCAATGTACATGAGCCGACAAGGCTAACAAAATGATATACAAAATATAGGCCGACATGGCCAAACACATCTAACCACGTACACATGTCTACGAGCCTCTAAGGAGAGTATGTCATATCACATAAGCGGGACAGGACCCTGCTATGCCCATAATTATGTAGACAAAAGAATAAGTACCCAAAAGCTATAGCTCAGAATGAAATGGAACTCCGCTATGTAGTCCCTCAGAATGTAGCTACGGATCAATCCTGTCTCCCTGTGCACCTGCGGGCATGATGCAGCGTCCACAAACAAAAGGACGTCAGTACGAAAAATGTACTGAGTATGTAAAGCGTGATCAATATCAATGTAAAAGCATAATAAGCAACATGAAAGATAACACGGGATGGGAGATAGTAATATCATCGTCATAAGCACTTACTTTCCTTTCATAAGAACTTTCCATTCGAATGCGTATTATGTACATACATCCATAATCGTATCCGTTCCATATTGGTACTCGTATTCGTATACATACCCTTATTCACATTAATATCGTATCATATTCGTATTCGTACTCGTATCTATATCATATACATAATCATATCATATACATAGCATTTACATAGCATACCCGACCATGCCGGATCGGTGTTTCATACATACTTGGCCAACCAAGGCTCAAGGTTACACATACCTGGCCCTACCAAGGCGTCAGGGTTACATCTACCTGGCCCTACCAAGGCGTCAGGGTTATTCGTACCATCTGCAGAGTTGTACGCGCATTACATAATCATATACATATTTATTTACATATCCTACCCGGCCTCACAAGCTCGGGATTCCATAATAGTCATACATAGATATATATACGTAATAGCTCATAAGCATCTTTACTATTATAATTACTATCATCATCGTCATCGTTATCGTCATCGCTATTACCACCATAGTCGTCTTCCATATCATTGTCACTATTATCGTCATTCATCACATCTATCTTTATAGGCTTACTCGTCATACGAGGAACTTAGCACAATCGTGGTGTATCAAGAATCGTGAGCTTACAAGCTCGGAAGATTAGATCATTTGAAAGATATCATAGTCTTATAGAAAATTTAGATGTTTGGCCAAAGAACCATGCCTTATGAAAGAAGGGTTAGCCTTACATACCTTTCCGTTGAACTGTTCTACACTTGCACGTTCTCCTCCGAAGTTCACGTCTCTACCTTCATTAAAGTCATACTGTCATTAGAGTCAATAGCTAGCATAAATGACAAAAACTAGAGAAAATCTGGCAACGTCTCCTCTATTTATACGACATTCCTCTATAGCGTATATCAACTCTCAAACGTCAATAATACATTCACAATACTATAACGATAGTCATTATTCATCCACATTATCCATATTCTAGACTTACTTTCAATCATCCATATCCATGGCCATAACGCACGACGACGCCTATTCTCATACATTGCTCATCTCATGTTCTCAACATCATTTATAACATATTTACATCACAACACATCAAGAATCGTAACTCAAGTTAAGTTATTTCTCAAAATGGCACTATTCCATGTTCATGACCCATTTTTCTATACCCTTCTACAATCCAAGTATTTCAACTCTCAAATACCTTACATAACATAGAAATATCATAAACCTTACCTTAGATGTCGTAGGAACAAGCCTTGGTTGATAATACTCCACTTGAGCAAAACCCCTAGTTCATCTCCAATGAGATTTCTTGACTTGTATGATCTTTAATGGGTTTCCTTACACTTGATTCACTTGGTTTATGTTGTTGATCACTAATAATCCTTGAATTCTTGTGGAATAAATGTAGAGAGATGTTTTAGAGAGAAGGGGTGAAGTGTGAAAATGAAATAATAAACTTGGTCCCCTTTTCAATAACCCAAAATCTGATCTGGAATGAACAGTCGTGGAAAGTACAACAGTGGTCGTAAACTTAGTTTACGCTCCGTATTCCAGTTTACGGGCCGTATTTCATGGACGTATTTAATCATAACAGAACCAGAAAGTCAGGCGGAGACATGGTGATTTACGAACACAGTTTACGGGCCGTATTTCAGTTTACGGTTCGTATTTCAAGTCATCTTTAACCATTCAAGCATTTGACAGAAAGTTGAAGTTTTGGAGGTTCAAATACGACGTGGCAATTTGCGGGCCGTATACCACTTTACGGTTCGTATTTTATTTTACGTTCAACTGGCCAAACTGTAACTTTCCACATTTTCAGAACCTATAATTAGTCATTATGGAGCATAACCTATCTCTTATTGCAATTGCCTTTGGAATCTTACTTAGGGTTGTCAAACGTCGTTCCCTTCTTATTAAAACATTGTATATGCTATGCCCTTTGTTAGCCTATCCACTGTACGTTCGCGGGGAAATTTTCAAGGTGTAACATTATAGCCAGAGGAGACCCCTAGTACCGCGATGCAGCCAGTGCGGTAGACTACATTCCAGACAGTGTCGTCAAGGTTCAGATGCTTGCTATGCCTGTGGCTAGGTTGGGCACATGATGCGAGATTGCCCGTCGATGAGTGGTAGAGTTGGGGTTCAGCCCACATGATCAGCGACTGGTTCCTCTTCAGTGCGCCCGGTAGGGCAGACTTCCTCGATTCCAGCAGGCCGAGGTAGAGGCCGAGGGGGAGCATCTACTTCAGGTGCCACTCAGCCCCGTGTGTATGCTTTAGCCGGACGACAGGATCTCGAGTCCTCCCCAGATGTGGTTACAGGTACATTATCTATATTTTCCCATGATGTGTATGCATTGATAGATCCGGGTGCTACCTTTTCTTATATTACTTCGTATGTTGCTGGTTGTATTGGGGTGAAACCTGAGCCAATTAAACCTTTTGAGGTATCTACTCCAGTTGGTGATCCCGTGATAGCTAAACAAGTGTAGAAAAATTATGTACTTGTGATATGCAATCGCCAGACCAAAGCTGATTTAATTGAGTTGGAAATGTTAGATTTGATGTGATTATGGGTATGGATTGGTTGGCCTCATTTTATGCTAATGTTGATTGTCGGATGAAAATAGTTCGATTTCAATTTCTGGGAGAGCCCGTGCTTGAATGGAAGGGTAATATAGCATCTCTAAAAGGTAGGTTTATTTCCTACCTTAAGGCAAGAAAGATGATAGCTAAGGGATATATTTATCACTTAGTTCGAGTTCATGATATCGAAGCAAAGTCGCCAACTTTCCAATCCGTTCCGGTAGTGAATGAATTCCCGGATGTATTTCCGGATGAACTTCCAAGCCTTCCTCAGAAAGAGAGATTGATTTCACTATTGATGTGTTGCCGGACACCAAGCCTATTTCCATTCCTCCTTATCGAATGGATCCGGCAGAATTGAAAGAGCTAAAGGAACAGTTGAAAGATTTGTTTGAGAAGGGGTTTATTAGACCCAGTTCATCACCGTGGGGAGCACCAGTCTTGTTCGTGAGAAAGAAAGATGGTTCCCTACGAATGTGCATCGATTATAGGCAGTTGAATAATGTGACAATAGAGAACAAATATCCTCTCCCAAGGATTGATGATTTGTTTGATCAACTACAGGGTGCCAAGTGGTTTTCTAAAATAGACTTGAGGTCGGGTTATCATCAAGTGAGAGCTAGAGAAGAAGATATTCCTAAAATCGCTTTCAGAACGAGATATGGCCATTATGAATTCCGGGTGATGTCGTTTGGGTTGACTAACGCTCCTGCGGTGTTCATGAATTTGATGAACAACGTATTCAGGCCTCTCTTGGATTTATTCGTAATAGTGTTCATTGATGACATTCTAATATACTCTCGCACAGAATCAGAACATGCTGATCATTTACGTATCGTCCTTGGAATTCTTCGAACTCGAGAATTATATGCAAAATTCTCAAAGCGCGAGTTTTGGCTGAATTCTGTGACATTTGGAGTTGATACTCAGAAAATTGAAGCTGTGAAGACTTGGCCAAGGCCTACGATGCCTACAGAAGTCCGTAGTTTTCTGGGGTTGGCAGGTTACTATAGAAGGTTCGTAGAGGGATTTTACTCTATTTCAACCCCATTGACGAAGCTAACCCAGAAGTCACGTAAATTTCAGCGGAATGACGCTTGTGAACGCAATTTTCAAGAGTTGAAGGACAGATTAACCTCAGCTCCAGTCTTAACACTTCCAGAAGGGACAGATGGTTATGTTATGTACTGTGATGCTTTCGGTGTTGGGTTAGGATGTGTGTTAATGCATCACGGTAGAGTCATTGCTTATGCTTCGAGACAGTTGCGGAAACATGAAAAGAACTACCCAACTCATGATCTCAAATTGGCTGCAGTCATTCATGCATTAAAAATGTGGAGACATTACTTGTATGGTGTACATGTCGATATTTATACGGATCACAAGAGACTTTAATACATTTTCAAACAGAAGGAGTTAAATCTGCGGCAGAGGCGGTGGTTAGAATTATTGAAAGATTATGATGTGAGCATTTTATACCACCCCGGAAAGGCAAATGTAGTAGCTGATGCACTTAGCCGCCGATCGATGGGCAGCTTATGTGAATTTCCTTTGGGAAAGAAAGAGATGATTCATGAGCTTTACCAGCTAGCTAATCTTGGAGTACGTTTAATTGATTCAGGTGGTACAGGAATCGATATTAATGATCCCACAGTTTCGTCCCTGAATATGGAAGTGAAAGAGCGACAATATGAAGATCCTTAGTTGAGCCATTATAGAGACGTATTTCATGAGAAAGAGAAGTCTCCATTTGAAACTTCTATGGATGGAATTCTCAGATACCGAGGCAGGCTGTGTGTTCCGAATGTCGCAGAATTACACCGTCGAATTCTAGAAGAAGCTCATTATTCTCGGTATTCTGTTCACCCAGGTGCAACAAAGATGTATCATGATCTCAAGTTGATATATTGGTGGGATGGCATGAAGAGAGACATAGCAGAATTTGTAGCTCAATGTCCAAATTGCCAGCAAGTGAAAATCGAACATCAAAAGCCAGGAGGATTATTGCAAGAAATGGAAATCCCTACTTGGAAGTGGGAAGTGATCAACATGTATTTTATCGTGGGGTTACCTCGTTCTCGAGGCAAGTATGATTCTATATGGGTGATTGTGGACAGATTAATGAAAGCATCTCATTTTCTTCCAGTTTGAACCATGTACTCAGCAAAAGATGTTATATCCCGTATTTCGTACATTCGGATATTTCAAGGTGGACGTGGTAGGTTAAGGGCAAGACTATGTTCCAAAGTATTTCAATGTATAAGTTGTTATTAGTATGGAAATATTGAGAAAGGCTAAGGGTAAAAAGGAAAATTCACAAAATGGTTTATGGTAATATTGTGGAAGGCTAGGGGCAAAATGGGGAATTTAAAAAAAATGGTCATGAAGTTACTAGGGCCGTGTGACATGTGAGGGAATATGTGTCCATATTTTTATTTGGTGGAGCTAAATTATGTGTATAGACCAAAGCTTATAAGGCAAGACATTAGTCATCTTTATTTTAATTTAAAGAAGCTTCAAGAAGAAGGGTAGGTGGCCACTTAGTATTGGAAGGGCTAAGTATATATATAAACAAGTGGGGGGAAATAAGACATAACCATCTTTCAAGACAAGAAGTTTGGAGAAGAAGAAAAAGAAAGAAGAGAAATATAGTAGTGTTCGGCCATGGTTCCAAAAATTTGAGTCCATGGAATTGATCAAGAAAAAATATTTTCTTCTAGTATTCCAACTAATTTGAAGGCCCTCATTAACATGAAGTAGTTTTTGGAGCAAGCAAAGCCTTTATTTGTGTAGTTCACAAGCCCTACTAGCCGAGTAAAGAAGTTGGGTGAGAAAGGTATGTGTTCAATCCTCTTTTACATATGTTATGGGTGGTTTATGCATGTTGTTGTATGAAGAAATGGATGAAATTCATGTAATATATATGTGTGTGGGTGTTGGCCGAATAGTAGCTAGGTGGGTGAGATGTGATGAATTAATTTTATTTAGTAGTTTGATTGTTGTGTTGTGGATTCCATGATGTGAAATGAGGATTTAATGGCTTGAAATGAAGTTGAAATCGTTGTGGTGTCGTTGTGGAAGCTAATGTGACACTAGCATGAATTCTTATGTTTGTATAAATGAAGTTGTTAATGTAAAATGTTGGTGGAATTCATGAATTTGGAAGTGAGACATTTGTTTGGAAGATTGTAAGTTGGGTTGTTGTAATTGAATTTGAAAGAAGGAAATAGGTTGTTATTGTTCTTGTTGGAATTGGAAGGTTTCGGGTGAAGTAGTATGTTGATTGAGTCATTTTGAATGTTATGTGAATTGAATTGAATATAAATGAAATGTCGTTAAATTGTATGACAAAGGTTGTTAATGTTAGAATGCGCCTTGAATTGGTTGTTGAAGTTGTTGGTATGATTGATGGTATTGTTGTTGATAGTTTGGCCGAGTTGAATTCTCGGATTGTTGATTGATGATTTGGGCCGAGTTAGATTCTCGGGGGATGGTGTATTTACAGGGGAGATGCTGCCGAAATTTCGGCAGATCATAAGTGAATTTATTTGAAAGACTAAGACAAGTGTGTGTGACAATGAATCTAATGATTATGTAAATCTTCTTGGATGTAGACTAGCGATAACGAGCTTGGACAATTAAGCGTAGCTAATAGGACGTGGAGCAGGTATGTTAAGGCTTGTCCCTTCCTTTCAAAGGCATGATCCCGATGTTATGATTTCATAATTGTTTCCATATCTTACTTGTTTTTCAAAAGTTAGATGTTTATGATTCCAAGGCATGATTCTCTTCCCAATAACTCGTAAATGTTTTTCCAAAGTGTCCATATTCTACCAAAACAGAGGTTTACGATTTTGTAAGATTTTACGGTAAAACCGATGGATATGTTTTACAATGACAGTGATGATGCCAAGGATGAGAATGTTTCTATATTGACTATGATAAGAAGGATTTCATGGTTAAAGGTACTTGGTATGATTATTGCCTTGATTTTCCAAAAACGGCTTCTGAAACGTTCGTAGAAGATTCTGTACTTCAAACGCTCATAACTTTCTTATACTAGATCGGATCGACCCGAAACTTGTTTCTATGTCTTCAGGTGTCGGTTTATGTACGCCGTCATTCGTTGCTAGTCTCGTCTTATAATAATTGTTCCTTCAAGGTGAGACAAAGTCGTGATGATTATTCCATAATATAATCGGAGGTTACTGACCTTACGTCACTCCGATAGATACATGACTTTCTTTGGGCTCTCCTGCATGCTGTGATATGATATATGTATATGTATATGTATATGTATATGGTGTAAAGGGAAAGGTGAGAGCGTTATATACGCGTAGCCACCTGATCAGTTGGTATGATATGATATCGTCCCGGACGCGGGATAAATGGGTAAATGGATCGGGCTGCACGTTCCGCAGCAATATATATATGGATCGGGCTGCACGTTCCGCAGCAATATATGTATATGGATGGGGCTGCACGTTCCGCAGCAATATAATATAGTATATGTATATATGGATCGGGCTGCACGTTCCGCAGCACTAAGCATGCATGGTATCCGCCTAAGAGGCACTCAGATGTACAAGTTACTCTTTTACCTCATGATATGCTCTATGTCTCCGTTCTGTCATTATTCACATTTATATTCCTTACTATGTTACTATTCATGCCTTACATACTCAGTACATTGCTCGTACTGACCCCTTTTCTTCGGGGGCTGCGTTTCATGCTGCGCAGGTGCACCAAGATGAGTAGAAGTTATTGTAGAAGATGTTCCAACGGAGCTGGCAAGCTCCATTTGTTCTGGAGTGTTGCCGGGTCAGAGTACTATGCTATGATGTCTTGTTTGAAGTTAGAGACTTTGCAGACAAATTCGTGAGTATAGACTGTCGGTATTGTAAAAGGCTCCACCAGCCGATGTGTCATCTTATGTTATGTTATAAAGTCCATGTGATTACAGATTCCATTTGATTTGAGTACGAGGGAAAAGAAAGATTCTGAAAGCTTACTATGTATTTCATTCTTATTCGATTTAAGAGTCCAAAGATATTATGCATGTAATAAGAGTCAGCGGGTTCGCTCGGCTCCGAATATGGGGTCGGGTGCCCATCACACCCTAGTCAGATCGGGGTGTGACAAAAGATTATCCGAGGTTGTATCTCAAAGAAATTGTGCGACTCCATGGTATTCCGATATTCATTATCACAGGTAGAGGAGCGCAATTTATAGCCATGTTCTGGAAATGTTTGCAAGAAGGTCTAGGTACTCAAGTAAAGCTTAGCACGACATTTCATCCGCAGACTGATGGGCAAGCCGAACGTACTATTCAAACCTTGGAAGATATGCTATGAGCATGTGTACTAGATTTCGGTGGTAGTAGGGATGATCACTTACCCCTAATCGAGTTTGCATACAACAATAGCTACCATTCCAGTATCCAAATGGCTCTGTATGAAGCTTTTTATGGACGGAAGTGCAGATCCCCAATTGGATGGTTTGAAATAGGAGAAGTACATCTAATAGGCCCTGAATTGATTCAGCAAGCGGTAGAAAAAGTCAAGGTGATCCGAGACCGATTACTGACAGCCCAAAGTCGCCAAAAATCGTATACGGACAACCACCGGCGAGACTTGGAATTCGAGTTAATGACTAGGTATTTTTGAAGGTGTCGCCAATGAAAGGGGTGATGAGATTTGGCAAGAAAGGGAAACTAAGTCCTCGATACGTTGGACCCTTTATGATTATCCGCAAAGTGGGTCAAGTAGCTTACGAATTGGACTTGCCTTCAGAGCTTGAATCAGTCCATCCAATTTTCCATGTCTCAATGCTCCGCAAGTGTGTTAGAGATCCTACGAGGATTGTTCCGATAGATGATGTTCAAGTGACGGAAAAGCTAGCCTATGAAGAGGTGCCCATTGCCATATTAGATACCCAAGTACGGAGACTTCGAAATAAGGAAGTAGCTTCAGTCAAAGTCTTGTGGCGAAATAACAAATGAGAAGAAATGACTTAGGAGGCAGAAGAGAAAATGAACTCCACATACTCGCACTTGTTTCAGCCCCCAGAAGAGATCCACGATGAAACACCAGGACTAAGAGGTATGTATACTTTCTTTTTATGCATATTGGTCGTGTGTGGCCAACTATATTGCTATTCTGTTGTGGCCCTGTGAGGCAATGTTATTGTGGGCTGCTGTGGTAGGATGGTAGTGCCATATTACAGGGGAAATTCTGGCAAACTTTTCGTAGAATTCCCGAGTGTTTAACATTCGAGGACGAATGTTCCAAAAGGGGGGAAGAATGTTACACCTTGGAAAATTTCCCGTTAACGTACAATGAATAGGCTAGCGAAGGGCACGACGTATACGATGTTTTGATAAGTAAGAAATAGCATTTGATGATGCTAATCGAGATTCAAAGACATTTGACGTAAGGGAAGAAGGTTGTCAAGGAAAGCAGGGGATATGTTGTGTGTCGGGTAAGAATTATGAGCGACAAGTTAATGATGGCTTAAAAATGTTTCGGAGAAGAGTGATAATGTCCCTTAGATTGGTATTGAGGTGTTAATCAAGTGTCAAGAAGGGTCCATAAGGATTGGAGATCAAACGAGTCAACGAGAATGAGTTCAGATGAACTGGGCATTATACGGCCCAACAAACTGGGCATTATACGACCCAACATACTGGCCGTATAAATTATACTGGCCGTATGTCTGGCTGTATAATCAGCCCAGAATAGCACACCTCACTGGACCAGATCTACGGCCAGACATACGGTCAGTATAATTTATGCGGACCGTTTGTTGGTCCGTAGAATCTGGTCGGGACAGATTTTAAAACAATATAAGGACTCTCTCTCTCATTAGTTCATTTCATTTTCCACTCTCCACACTTCAAGAATCCTCTAGAATCCTCTCCACTCTCCATCCATAAGAACCTAAGAGAAATGGATGATCAACTTTATCAAACCCACAAAATCAAGTGTATGAAACATATCAAAGTTCATCTAAGCCAAGAAATCCTAAGGGAAGTGGACTAGGGTTTTTGTGCAAGAAGAGAATTCCCACTCAAGGCTTATTCTTCCATTATCTAAGGTGAGTTTTATGATCATTCCTTGTAGTTTAAGGTGTTGAAAGTTAAAACACTTGGATTGTAGAAAGATATAGAAAATGGGTCATAAATGTGGGAATAGTGTAATTGTTGGGTAAAAGGCTTGGATTGAGTCATGATTATCGATATGTTGTGATTGTAAGTATGTTATGAATGACATTTAGAACATGGAATAAGTATTATATGTGAGAAAATGCATTAATGAACTATGACAATGATTATGGAGAAATTGGAGTGAAATTGCGAAATGTGGGTAATGTAGATGAATGATGATTGTTGCTTGTGATATTGTGAATGTTGTTATCGATGTTTGGGAGTTGATATGGAATATGGAGAAAGTTGTATAAACAAAGGAATTGCTGCCCAATTTTCTTTAGCTTTAGTAAGCACGTTTAAGTAATCGATTAGCTAATGTTAATGTGAATTCTCTTCAAGGTAGAAACGTGGGCATTGAAGGAGAACAAGCAAGCGATAAATTAGTTTAAAAAAAAAGGTATGTGAGGCTAGTCCTTTATTTCTAAGGCATGAATCCTATGGCATGATTTTTCCTTCTTCTCCATGAATCTCTTACATCCCGGAAAAACTAAGAGTCTATGTTCATGAATAGCCATATGAGATAAGAGATACATTATGAGCCCAATAATGATGATGATGAGCTTAAGTCTAAAGATTCTAGAGTTCATGATATGATGTTCGCACAAAGTTAATGATGTTGTTGATTGTATACACTCGCCTTATATACTATTTCCTTCAAGGTGAGGCAAAATGCTTATAAATGCTCCATAATGGAATCAGGGGTTCACTACCTTATGTCACCTCGATAAAGTATAGCTGTCTTTGAGTTTCTATGCATGCATTATGATGAGTACATGTTGATGATATTACACCGCACCTATATGGCCGGGCAGACACCGCTAAGGCGGGCAACGTATACACCATGTCTAGATAGCATAGGCAGACACCACTAGTAGGCGGCATGGGATGGTACCCCGGACGCGGGAGGCTTGGACGCAGGCTAATGATTATCACACTGTACCTATATGGACGGGCAGCTTATACATATATGCATACATGATATGATGATGAGTATGAAGTAAGCCAGCAGGCTTTATTTCTTTTATAATTGACAGTCAGTTACAGGTTGCTCCTTATTTGATGCTTCCTTTATCTCATTGACGTATTATTATTACTTATGCCTCTCATACTCAGTACAATGTTCGTACTGACGTCCGTTTTCTTTGGACGCTGTGTTCATGCCCACAGGTAGACAGGGAGGTGATCCAGACTCGTAGGAGCTATTAGCTGATCTGAGAGCACTCCATTGTTCCGGAGGTACCTTTGATTATTCTTTTATGTATATATGTATATTTTGGGCACGACAGGATATGTCTAGCACTCTAGTAGAGGCTCGTAGATACGCATGTGTGGGTAGTATGGTCTCACGATGTTACTATTGTATATGTATATATTATTTTGATAGCCGCAGGGCTTATGTATATATATAAAGTGATTATGTTTCCCAATGAAAAATGATTTTCTTATGATTTGAGTATGATAAGTAATGGAGTGAGTGGTGCTCGATGGTTAGCCCCGGGTACCTGTCATGGCCCATAGTCGGGTCGTGACAATAACCTATTTAGTTCTTGTTTTACTTCTAGATAGTGATCTTGCATGTATTATAGATAGTGATCTTGCATGTATTATCCTAAAGGAATTAAACTTACATTTGTTTCTATATATCAAATATATTCTTCTCCTCTAAATATTTCGTCGTTTGTAGAATATATTTCCCAGAGAAGGTTATTACTAAAACATAAAACGTCTGTATTAGTTTCTAAGGCTCACGATGAACTGTTTCTAAATAATTAATGTATTCGATAAGAAACGTTCTAGTGTTTCTAACGTTTTTAAGTCTTTGACGGGTTAGGTATATCATACGATAGTGGAAACTTATGTATTTAGTAGTAAAACTATGCTATCTCATAGAAACTTGTCTTCTAGAAATTGGTTGTCTTTGTCTAGCAGAAAATGGTCCGCGCATAAAATATAGTCTTAAGGTCCAAAAGTCTTATAGCTCTGATACCAAATGGATAGGGGGGATAGAAGATTCCAAAATTCAATGGATAGGGGGAACTATATATTTTCAAAATATAAAGTTACATTCTCAAAATATAAAGTTGATGACTAGAAACTGTGGTGTATATCAAATTTTTAAACAATCCTACTCGGTACTTTCTCACTCCTGATTATCATCTTATCATGTAGTCAAATATCTAGGTTTCTGTTTATCTCTTTTTATTTTTTATATTTATTAATCTGGACTCTGTCCAGTCACAAATCTTGTTACACTGTTAATCTCTTTCTCTTAACCTTTGATCTTAATAACTCTTTTCTTTAACCACACCCCGGACATGGCCAACAATTTGTCCTTTATCATCTTTGTATAGTTTAATGGCCTCTCAACACCTAGGAATTTACAGGTCAATCCGTCGAGTTTATTAAGAAATTAAGAGAATAACCATATACTAAGAGTAACAGATTCCGAATAACAAGAAATCTCTTAAACATATATATATATATATATATATATATATATATATATATATATATATATATAACACGATTCTTACAACAAACATTTTAATAATGTACATAACTAGGAGATTAATACATAAACATAGCTAATAAAACATACATGACTTGAAGACGGAGAGAGGTTTCCCTTTCGGGGAACCCCAAAAACTACTTCTCACACTTGGAGGATTATTGAAAACTAGTACTATTTTACAATAGAAGTTTATATTACAAAGGTTTGGAGTGAGGAAAGGAGTTGAGGCATTTGGTGAACGGGAATATGGAATTCTTTAGTGTTTGGTGCTTGTATGGGTTGTTGATGATGTCTTTCGTCTTCACAAATGACCTGCATTTATAGGAGCTTTCTGTCATGACCCAACCCGCTTTGACTGGCACCCATCTAAATCCTAGTGGGCGAACCAACATACAAGACACCTATCCATTTAATCTGATTTTATATTAACCAAGATAAACAATTATTACTCATTTAACAACAAAAGAACAAGGGTCATGCCATAAATGCTGAACTAAGTACGGAAGTTCTAAATGTTACGATCCCCAAAATTCGAAAGTCATCGTACAGGACTCTAAGCTAAAACCATGTCTAAGAATCTGAAGTCTAACAATTTAGTAATCCATAATGTCCAGAGTACGAAAAGACATCATAGCAAGAAGATCTTCGGGAGGCCTGGCATGGGAAGAAGCTCACCCTAAAATCTGTCAACAAATATCCTCCACGCTAGATGTGAGGACGAGCAACTAGGGCTGGGCATAAATACCGAAAACCAAAAAAACCAGACCGAACTGAACTTCAAGAAACCAAAACCGAAAGAACCGAACCGAACTAGTTTGGTTCGGTGTTTGGTGTTTACCTTCAAAAAATCGAAACCGAAATAGCCGAACTGAACTTTGATGAAACCGAATTGAAGAACCGAAATTTATACATTACCTAAAAAAATAAAAATAGTCCAAACTCATTAAGTTTAAGCTAAAAAAAACCCAATTGTAATAAGCTCTCTTTTGCTTTTGTATCCCTAATTTTCCACTTCAGTTGAGAAAATCAAATATCCTTAACAACAAAACGTGACTAGGATGTGTCCTTACGATTAATGTATGTCCTTTATGTGTTTTCTTAATTATTTTTACTGTATGTATATAACACCAAGTAATTCTATATTATGGTTATGGTTTCTATTCTTGTGTATCCTGTTTGTTTGATTTTGATTTTAATTTGTTAATTTTATGTTTTGTTGCTTTTGAGAATATGAATTAGTGTAAATGGAATCTCTTCTAATATCATATAAAAAAACCGAATTGAAAAAACCGAAACCGAACCGAACCAAACTTCAAAAACCAAAGCCGAAAGAACCGAGCCGAACTAGTTTGGTTCGGTGTTCGGTGTCCACCTTCAAAAAATCAAAACCGAAGTAGCCAAACCGAACCGAAGAATCGAACGCCCACCCCTACGAGCAACGGTCTCTATATCAAAATCTGCACTCAAAGAATGCAACAAGGTACTATCAGTAGAAACACTACGAACCGGTAGATATCATAGGCCGACTAAGATTAGTATCATGCATATTTCATAAAATCGATAAAATAAAACAATCCAGTCAAAAATCATAAATATCAATAAATCACATCAAGTCAACCAAGAACAATCACAATCAAATCACCAAGATGTCAAGAATCACAATCACGTAAGTCACAACGGAAATAAATTTACCACAATAACCTCACTCGCTGTACATACATGCTAGCTGATGTCTTAGCTCAGTAGCCATGACCTGCAGAGGACCCATGGTGTCCATGTACCACCTGTTTCGGATCCACTCCTCGGACCCCAACACAAACCTCTGCTCCCAAACAAACCTCGATCGCGGGTCATATCAAAGTACCTCTCATTTTCGGAACGATCCTCGGACCACGAGCCTATAATCTAGGTCACATGAGTGCCTTTCCATACCTCTTACAGAACAGTGTTTCTTACCTTTCCAATATCAAGAGTCAACTCATCATTTCATGTCACAATACCCTTGAAAAGATTATATTAGCTTCTCATCACAACACATCCACTGTTGATTTTATCTCACAAGAATAATGGCATGGAGCCTACACAATCAATCAATCACTTTCACATAAGAATTAACCACACAATACCATGCACGAAAACTAGACATGCTTTCTCCTAAAGAGATCACCAAACATATAATCAACTAACCAAAGTCTGACTTAAGTAAACCGTAACCTACCTCAAAGTAGAGCTGGAACATGCAGGTTACTCTGCTACAACCTTTCCTTTCCTCAAATCCTCAATACATTCACGGTCTAAAAATAGAAGGCTCAATGAGTCACATTGCTTAATTCACAAACACCAAAGCAAGAATACCCTTCCCATTCCCTATTCTAAGGGTGGATGATTTTCTAGGTGATAAACAACCTATGAAGGCCCCTAGTATTCTTTTACCATCAATTTATACAAACATTATATCAAACATTTCCATTACAAACAATTTTCTATGGCAAAGACACCATTTTTATAGAACCCTAGGTCTCAAATCACTTAGTTTACTATTCTAAATGTTCAATTTATGACAAATAGAAACTAATCAATCCATTTAAATGATAAATCAGCAATAATAACCCCAACCCATTAAGTTTAGAAGGTTTATTGACATTCTAGGGTTTCTATTTCACTTTCACCATTTAAGACCCATGAAGATGATTACAATAATGAAGGGGAAGGGAATGATAGAATGAAAAGAAATGGAACTTACCTTTCTAGGTTATCTTTCCCTTGCTTGAAAATTCTCTCTAGGTACTTGTTGGGAAGTGTGTCGGTATTTTGTGAGAAGAGAAAATAAAATAGATTATATAAAATTCGGGCTACTGTTTTACGTTGACCGTTACAGCGGTCGTCACGCCGCTGTAGGGGTACCGCTATAGCGGCCCACCACGAAACTTAAGTGACTGCTATGCCGGTCCATCCACCGCTATAGCGGTGCCGCCATAGCGGTATATTGCTCGCTACAGCGGCCACCAAGGAAATGGAAGTCCGCTCAGCGGTACTTCTACCGCCATAGCGGTTTATTTTGGGCAGTGAGCTCGATTTTTTCTAGTTTTTACCCCTATCACCCCACATTTCATCCAGGGCCTCAAAAACACAACACAAAACATGCACACATACAAAAAGACGCCCCACGAATCCACCCACGACCTCTGAATTCCCAACAGAGTCCTAATTAGCTATAACGACCGGAAGGGTCATTACACCAGATACCAATTAAAACACCGTTCGTCCCCGAATGGACAAGGGTGAGAAAACTAGGGAGGAGTTACCTGATTCGGCAAAAAGCTGAGGGTATTTGCTACCCATAGCGGACTCTGTCTCCCAAGTAGCTTCTTCCACTGGTCGATTCTTCCATTGAACTTTCACAAAAGCTATTTCTTTAGTCCTCAACTTGCGAACATCCCTGTATAAGATAGCAGCGGGCTCTTCCTCATACGATAAATTTTCATCTAACAAAATCGAATTCCAACGGATGATATAGGAACCGTCGCCGTGGTACCTCTTCAACATCGACACATGGAACACCGGATGAATGCTTGATAATTCCGGAGGTCAAGCCAACTTGTAAGCCACCTCTCCCACACGTTTGAGAATCTCAAACGGACAAATGAACCTCGCGTTAAGCTTGCCCTTCTTCCCAAACCTCATCACACCCCTCATGGGTGAAACCTTCAACAGCAGTTGCTCTCCTTCGTCAAAATCAAGATCTCGGACCGTGCGGTCCGCATACTCCTTCTGCCTATTCTGCGCTGCCAAAATCTTGGCTTGAATCACCTTCGCCTTCTCTAGGAACTCCCTCAAAAGGTCAGTACCCCACGGTCTCACCTCAAATGCATCAAATCGTCCAATAGGAGACCTACACCTCCTTCCATACAATGCCTCAAGTAGGGCCATATCAATACTCGAGTGATAGCTATTATTATAAGAAAATTCAGCTATGGGCAAGAATTGATCCCAATGCCCACCGAAATCTATCACACACGCATGAAGCATATCCACAAGAACCTGAATAGTCCGCTCAGACTGCCAATCGGTTTGAGGATGGAAGGCTGTGCTAAGATCTAACCTCGTACCCAACTCCTTATGCAAACACTCCCAAAACCTGGATGTGAACGTGGTGCCTGTGTCGGACACGATGGAGATAGGAACCCCGTGGAGTCTAAGCACCTCTCGAATGTAAACCTTAGCCAATTTTTCCATGTCATAAGTTAACTTCACCAGAATAAAGTGGGCAGACTTGGTTAACCTATCAACAATAACCCAGATAGAGTCAAACTTCCCTAGCATCTTCGGAAAACCCACCAAAAAATCCATGGCTATTTTTTCCCACTTCCACTCGGGAATGAGAATCCTCTGCAATATACCCCCAGGGTTTTAATGTTCATACTTCACCTTTTTGCAATTCAGACACTGAGCAACGAGCCTTACTATATCACGCTTCATCCTAGTCCACCAGTAGTATTGCCTCAAATCATGATACATCTTACTGGCACCAAGATGGATAGAATACGTCAAACTACGAGCCTCTGTCAGAATGGTCTTAATCAAGTTGCCCATACGTAGCACACATACTCGTCCTTTGATCTGCAACACGCCTTCCTCATCAATCACGACCTCTTTGGCGTCACCACGCAACACCTTATCACGTATTTTACATAGCTTAGCATCTTCAAACTGCTTAGCTTTAATCAGCTCTAACAATGATGATCGAGCCTCAACACAAGCCAACACCTTTCATGTGTTAGAAATATCCAGCCTCATAAAACTGTTAGCCAGAGTCTACACCTCTCTAGCCAATGGACGCTCAGAAGAGATCAAACATGCTAGACTTCCCATACTAGTCGACTTCCTGCTCAGTGCGTCAGCTACTACATTAGCCTTAACAGGGTGATATAGAATGGTGATGTCATAGTCCTTCAGCAGTTCCATCCATCTCCGCTGTCTAGAGATCAGATCCTTCTGAGTGAACACATGCTGCAAACTGCGATGGTATGTGTACACCTCACAATGGACACCATACAAGTATTGCCTCCAGATATTTCAACGCAAACACCACCGCTGCCAACTCTAGATCATGAGTAGGATAGTTCTTCTCATGCACCTTCAACTGCCGAGAAGCATAAGCTTCCTTTCCTGCATCAAAGCAGCACCCAAACCAGAACGTGAAGCATCACAGTAAACAACAAAATCCTTGCCCTCCGCGGGCAATGCTAGAATCGGTGCTGTGGTCAACAATGTTTTGAGCTTTTGAAAGCTCTCCTCACATTCGTCAGGCTACTGAAACGGTACCTCTTTCTGAGTCAAACGGGTCATTGAGAAGCAATAGAGGCAAACCCTTTCAAAAATTGATGATAGTAGCTAGCCAGACCCACAAAATTACGGATCTCGATCACTGATGTGGACCTAGACCATTCCTTGACTGCTTGAATTTTCTAAGGATCCATCATAAAACCCTCTTTCGAAATAACATGCCCCAAGAAAGACACAGAAGACAACTAGAATTCACACTTGGAGAATTTAGCATATAACTCCTTCTCTCGTAATACTCCGAGAGCAATTCTCAAATGTTTCTCATGCTCTTACTTACTCGTAGAGTACACCCGGATATAATCAATGAACATTATTACGAATGAGTCTAAATAGGGCTTAAACACACTGTTCATCAAATCCATAAATGCAGTTGGAGCATTTGTAAGCCTAAAAGACATAACCAAGAACTCATAGTGCCCATACCTGGTCCGAAAAGTAATTTTAGGAACATCCTCCGCCCGAATCTTTAACTAATGGTACCCTGATCTCAAATCGATTTTAAAGAACACAGAAGCTCCCTGTAACTGGTCAAACAAGTCATCAATACGGGGAATGAGGTACTTATTTCAGATAGTTACCTTATTTAGCTGACGGTAATCAATGCACATACGCATAGAACCATCCTTCTTCTTAACAAACAACACAGGAGCAACCACACGGAGAGGCACTCGGCCGAATAAATCCCTTACTCAGAAGATCTTGCAACTGTTCTTTCAGTTCCCTGAGTTCTGCTGGTACCATCCTATAAGATGGGATAGAGATAGGACGAGTCTCTGGGTCTAAGTCAATTCTGAAGTCAATATCACGATCCAGTGGCATACCAGGCAAGTCCGCGGGGAACACATACGCAAACTCGCGTACCACTGGAATCAAATCAAGGGATGGAGTATCTGCACTGGTAGCACGGATATGTGCCAGACAAGCTAAACAACCCTTCTCTACTAGCTTCCTAGCACGAATAGTCTTAGAATAGCAATCAAGTATAGCATAATGCGGGGACAACCAACTCATACCTAAAATAACATCAAAGTCTACCATGTCTAAGATCATCAAATCTGCCCAAGTACTATACCCCATAAAAGAAATTGCACACGAAGGGTAGACGCTAACCACTACCACAGAATCCCCAACAGGAGTAGACACAAAATTAGAGGTATCAAGAGTATCACACATCATTTCGAGACCCACAGTAAAATAGGTAAATACATAGGAAAAAGTAGAACCTGGATCAAACAAAACAGAAGCCATATGGTCATAAACGGAGATACTACCTGTGATAACTCCATCGGAGGCCTCAGCCTCGAGTCTACCTGGGAAGGCGTACAAATGACCGCACACCCCTGTCGCCTGTGTACCACTGCGATTACCATTACAAGTCTGAGCCCTACCCCTATCGGGCTGCTTTCTACCTCTACCTGCCTGAGGACTACCTCGGTTAGTCTTGGCACCATACCTACCCGCAGTGTGGCGGCCTCGCCCTGCCGGTGCGCAATCCTTACCCCTTCGATTTGGTGCAAATGGAGCTCGGGGAGTCTAATACTGAGTTCCCTGCCCACTCTAACTATGTTTGGGGCAATACCTATTAATATGCCCTATCTCACCATACCCGAAGAAAGCACAGTCCAGTTTAGGCCGTTGAATAGAAGCTGATGAAGCAGTGTAGCCTCCATGCTGACCGGAAGCCTGATAATTTGCCCCTGATGGGCTCCTAACTGACACCTGCATCGTGAACTGAACTGGACGCCCAGAATATACCTGCGAACTCTGACCCCTCGAGAAGGAGTTACTGAACATCCCACCCTTACGGGCCTTCTTCTCAACTTGCCTTGTATAACTCTCAGGCCTAATCCCCTCAACGATACAGACATGCTCCGCTATCTCCTGAAATGAAGCCCTAGTAGTTACAAGCTAAAGAGCCGATAACTACAGTCTGGTGTTCAACCCCTTCACGAACCACCGTATCCTCTCCCTTTCAGTGGGCAGGAACTGAAGAGCATAACGAGAAAAGGAGTGGAAATGGGACTCATACACAGCAACAGACGAGTTCCCCTGACCAATAGCAGCGAACTCATCCTCCCAAAAGCTACGGCTCCGAAAGAAATGGAGCTCTGCGATGCAATCTCTGAATAAGCGGCTATGGATCGAGTCTGTCTCCCTGTGCACCTGCGGGCATGACGCAGCGTCCACAAACAAAAGGACGTCAGTACGAAGAATGTACTGAGTATGTAAAGCATGATCAACATCAATATAGAAGCATAATAGATATCATATGAAAATAGTATAGGAGGGGAGACAGTAGTATCATCATCATCATGTCGCTTACTTGCATACATCATCGTTCGTATCCCATAATAATACTCGTACCATACTTGTGCTCAAATTCGTATACATGTCCTTATTCGTATTCTTATACATAGTCTTATCACATTCATATTCATATTATATACATAGTCATTTCATATACATAGCATTTACATAGCATACCCGACCTCATAGGATCGGTGTGTCATACATACTTGGCCAACCAAGGCTCAAGATCATACATACCTGGCCCTACCAAGGCGTCAGGGTTATCCGTACCATCTGCAGAGGTGTGCGCGTGTTTCGTAATCGTATACATACTTACACATAGTCATATACATATAGTCTTACCCGGCATCATAAGCTCGGGGTCTTATCATAGCCCTTCATAGGCATACATATACATATATCATAGCTCGTAAGCATCTCTAATATCATTTTACTCTCATCATCATTACTATCCTCATCATTATCGTTACATCTACATTATGGACTTACTCGTCATACGAGGAGCATAGTATAATCATAGTACATATCAAGGGTCGTGAGCTTATGAGCTCGGAATGTCAACCATGTGAAGACAACATACTCATATAGAGGAATTTAGGAATTTGGCCAAGAACCATGCCTTATGAAAGAAGGGTTAGCCTTACATATCTTTTCGTCGGACTATTCTACACTTGCACGTTTCCTTCCAATGCAATCATTTATTCCTTCATTAATATCATAACAATGGCCATTAGTCATTCACATTATCCACATCATCTAGATTCCTCAATTTGCCTCTAATTTACCCACATTGATGGTCATAACAGCCATCTTCGTCCATTCGTCTAAAGTGTTTAGTTCATGATCTTAATACCATTTATAACACATTCATATCACAACACAACAACATGCATAACTCAATTCAAACTATTTCTCAAAATGTCACTATTCATCATTCATGACCTAGTTGACCACATTTTCTACAATCCATGTATTTTAATTCTCCAATACCTTAAACATCTTGTAAAAATCATGAATCTTACCTTAGAAGTTGTAGGAACAAGCTTTGGTTGATAATACTCTTCTTTGAGCAAAACCCCAGATTTCTCCATTTGGATTTCTTGACTTGGATGATCCTTGATGATTCCCTTATCCTTGATTCACTTGTCTTAATGTTATTGATAGCTTATAATCCTTGAAAACTCATATAATAAATGTAGAGAGAAGTTTTAGAGAGAAGTGGTGTAATGTTGTAATGAAATAAAATAAGTCTTGATCCTCATATTTAATGAATAGGAAAATCTGTGCTGGGTGAACAGTGGTCGTACATGGAGGTTTACGGTCCGTATTCCACTTTACGGACCGTCCCTCGTGGTCGTCTTTAAGCTTAAGCAGGACCAGAGACTTTGTCCTGCATGCATGGTGATTTACGACTATGGTTTACGGGCCGTAAATCATTTTACGGTCCGTCCACCAGGTCGTATTATACCTCTTCCTCAGCTAGCAGAAAGTTGAAGTTGGACATGCCAGTTTACGACTTCAAGTTTACGGACCGTATTGCACTTTACGGTCCATATTTTGCACTATACGACCACTGGCAGAAGGCTGAAGCTTTTGCATGGCAGTTTACGACTGCCAGTTTACGGAACGTGTTGCACTTTACGGTCCGTATTTTGCAATATACGACCACTGGGCAGTTTTGCCAACTTTCAATTTTTCTCATTTCTCGACTTTTCATTCTAATCATTCACATCCCTTCACATACATTTCCCATGAAACATTATACACTCGCACTCCTCGCACACATCATTAGTTCATTTACTTGCGTACCAACGGGAAATTTTCCGAGGTGTAACACTAACGGAGTGATGTAAGGTCGGTAACCTCCGCTTATATTATGGTTTAATCATGATCGTAGTGTCTCACCTTGAAGGAACAATTATTATAAGGTGGGACTACCAATGAAGAATACAGATGTGAATAATAACATCAAGAGGAAACATAAAATAGGGTCATAATCTTATAAACAAAAATCAATCCATATATTTTTGGAATCTTAAAGAAAATGTAGTCATCATCCATGAATAAAAATCGAGAAGTCAATAGATGGCTCAACATTGTCATGTTGTCTTTGAAATCGTGAACTTGGGCTTTAAACATAAAATCGTTCTCATCATAATGATATTCCCATTTTTGACATCATCGGTGTCATGGAAGAACATATCCATCGTTTTTATCATAAGAGCTCACATAATCACAAACTTTGGTTTGGAGAATACGAATATCTTGGGAAACACTTATGGATTATCAGGAAGGAAATCATACCTTGGAATCTTAGACCTTTTAACTTTTGATAACAAGGAAAATATGGAAACATTTATGAAATCATACCTTAGGGATCATGCCTTTGAAATAAAGGGACGAGCCTTAACATACCTTGGATGTTTACCATTCTTATCGCTTGTTCGTTTCCCTTATGATGCACTCGTGTATACCTTCAAGAGAGTTCATGCCGTCGCTAGTTAAGCAATTATAAGAACGGACTTCTATTCCTAGGGAAAATTGGGAAGCATTTCCTTTGTTTCTACTACGTTTCCCATATTCTATTTCAGCTCCCAAACATTCGCAAGAATAATCACAATATAGAAACCAACAATCATCGCTTATATACATTTAGCAAAATCCACCAATTTCCTCCAATTTCTCCACATTTAGTGGTTTTAGCCTATCATCACATCTACTCATACATCACACTTATCCCATGGTCTAAACGTTATCTATAATGTATTCATGATCACAACATATCAACATTCATGATTTCCATCCAAATTCCATTCAATTGTGACACTACTCATCCTTTTAAAAACTCATTTTCCATGTGTTTCTACAATCCAAGCATCTTAGCTTTCCAATACCTTAAACAACATAGTAAAATAATGAAACATACCTTAGATGATGGTGGAACAAGCATTGAATGGAACTCTTCCTCTTGCACCAAAGTTTCACTTCGCCTCCTTAGGGTTTTCTTGAAGAAGATGAATCCTACTTGAGTTTCATATGCTTTGCTCCATGGATTTTATGTTGTTGATCATCAATTCCCCTTGAATATTCCTTATGGATGAATTTTAGAGTATTCTCTAGAGGGTTCGTGAAGTGGAGAGTAGGAATGAAATGAAAATAAAGTGAAAAGGGTCCCTTATATTTATTTTAAAAATCTGGCCGACCCACTTTATACGGACCAACATACGGTCCGTATAATTTTCACTGACCGTATGTTGGACCGTATGTTTGGTCCAGTGAGCTATATTGTGCTGGACCAGATCCACGGTTGGACATACGGTCCGTGTATTTTATACGGCCAGTATGTCTGGCTGTATGTTTGCCCAGCTTTCCGAGACTTGTTCTCGTCGACTCGTTTGATCTCCGATCCTTGTGGAACCTTCTTAGCACTTGTTTAACACTTCAATACCAATATTAGGGACACTATAACATGTCTCTAAACCATCATTATGCCATCAGAGGATTGTTGCTCCTTATTCCCATCCGATACACAACATACGGTTCACATTCCCTTAATAACTTTCGTTCCTCATCTCGGATGCCTTTGAGAATCTTAATTAGGGCCACTTGCACCGTTTATTTCTCGTCAAAACATCGCATATGTTAGGTCCTTCGCTCACTGTTATATCCCGTGTTTTCACATCTTTGGAAAATTGGAAATAATTTGGACTTGTATGAAATAAGGGCATAATTGAATTTATGTAACCCTTGAGTTGTTATGAAAGAATATTAATATGGAAGTGTCGAGGAAGACTAAGGGCAAATTTAGAATTTTGGGAATTAGTTTCGGGAATTACAAAATTTGATTCACAAGTCATTGGGCTCAAAAACATTAATGGAATTGAGGCCCACATTAAGGGACATGGCCGGCCAAGTTATGGCCCAAGTCCAACATGAATTAGTCATGTGCTTGGCCATGTGACTAATTAAGATAAAGGGAGATAAGTCTTCTTTTGCTTCAAGAAAATTCAAGAAAGAATTAAGCAAACAAAAGAGAGAGCAAAGACTATAGGGTTTCGGCCCTAACCCCATAAAATTAGCCACCAAAAATCTTGTTCTAAAAATTCATATTTTGTGGTTTTCCTACTAATTTGGGTAGCCTCTTCAACTTGGTGTAGTTGTCTTGGAGGAAGAAGCACTTGGTTCCTCAATTTGATCACTAGTTCAAGTGAAGGAGACTAGAGAAAAAGGTAAGGATTCATTCCTTTTTATTGTGCTATGAAGTTTTGTTTGTGTTGTAGTATGTGAGCATGAGTTGTTTGTGCGGAAAAATAGAATTTTACCGAGTGGATATGTATATAGGCATGTGGCCGTGTATATATATGTATGTGTATAATTGTAAGGCGTTGAATTTATATCATATTCTAGTTGTGGATGGGATGAAATGCATCTTGGAAACGAAAATTGAATGAATTGGATAGTAGTTGGTAGTGGGGTGTTTGGCCGTGTGGTATGGGGTGTGTGGAATGGAAATGGATTAAGTTCGTCTAGTGTTTTAATTGTGTTATTGTGATTTTTGCAATGTAAATGAAAGTAAAACGATATGAGTTTGCTTTGAAATGGAATGTAGAAAACTTATGTCGTTTAAGTATGATTTTGCGACATTACGAAAATGAAGTTAATAGGTTGCAAATTATGACGGGTGTTAATGAATTTGGAAGATGGAATCATGTTATGAATGCGTAAGTCAAAGATTAGAAGTTTCGAATGCGTTATGACTTTGGCGGAAAGTTTGTATATTATGTATATCGTATGAATATCTTGTGGAAACGATATGAATTGCTTTTAAACTATGTTGTGGTAATCTAGATTGATAATGAATGTGAAATTGTTGAGAATAGTTTAAAAGTTAAGGTTAAAGTAAAGGTTATGGCATTATGTTGGCAAGTAGAACTAGTTGTGCCATATTGTGTTTCTAGTGTTTGTTGTTGATGTTGATATTGTTGTTTGGGTTGTTGTTGATGATTGTGAGCCGAGTTGAATTCTCGGGGGTGCTATATGTATAGGGGAAGTGCTGCCAAAATTTCGGTAGGCAAATATGAGTTGAATTGAAATTGTAGCATCTATAACTTACAATTGGCAAACTTGACCATTTGCAGATTTTTGACGAAACGGGAAGTGAGTTTGGAAAGGCGTAAGGAGCTTGAAAGGTATGTAAAGCTACCCCGATCCTTCTTTTGGCATGTCTAAGTGTTTTAGGATCAGATTCGGGCCTCAAAAGACCTTCTTGGCCATCGGAATCCGCAAGAGAAAATCTCAGTTTTTCCTGTAGTAGAATTGAACCATTTTGATATGCTTTTCCTGAAAGTATGTTGACTTTCTCTAAACTCCTTGAAAAGCTATAGAATGTCCGTAGAACCTTTATAGGTGACCCCATAAGCTCAAAGGGCGTAATTTGAGCCCACCGCCTTGCTTGTTCCGAGGTGGGCCCGCTATTCCCGGTTTTGCCCTTAATGTACTAAAGTCCCCTCTTTGAACGATTTTTGAAAGAAATGTTTCGACTGCCCTTTTAATTACCTAACTAATATGGTTTTAAATATTCCATTAAGTCTGATAAATTGTTTTGATACTCGAAACTCATTTACTATGATTCCTTCCGACTTCATCGGATCGGTTTGTCTTTGATATGCCTCATCGAGTCTATGGAAACATTTATGATATTTTACTTGCATTAGTTTCTCACGACTCTATTCGTGGATACCCCAATGTTTCCCACACTGAGCCCGGGCCAGGATATGTTGTCAAGCGTAATCCCCTGCATTGTTCGTCGTGCCTCGATGTGAGGGGGCAGGTATATGCGTACATGGGTTTGTGGAGTATGCTGTGCCATGTACGTTTGTTCTGATATGATTTACTATGGCCATCTGATATGACATATTATGTTACGGGGTTATGCCCCTATTTTGATTCTTCTGTGTTGTGGCACCAGCGTCGGGAGGGTGGCCACGTTCTGTCTGCCGAGTCCCTTGGCAGGGGCCGGATTTGATATGACATATGTTCTGTACACACTCTGCATGTTTTGGAAATATGTATCTGATACTTTGGATTTTCCGTTTACTTTCTGTATGTTCTGCACCAGTTATGATTTTGTTTCTGCAGCTCAGGCTTTACATATTCAGTACATATTTCGTACTGACCCCCTTTTCTTCGGGGGCTGCGTTTTCATGCCGCGCAGGTACCGACGACAGGTTTGCTGATCCGTCTGCTTAGGATCTCATTCTGCTATTTTTGGAGCGCTCTTTTATTCAGAGCTATCTTTTGGTATAGTCTGTCACTTCTATATATGTATATTTCTCGTTCATGGGTACGGCGGGGCCCTGTCCCGTCATATGATTCTGTCGGTCTGTTAGAGGTCTGTGGACATGTTTGTGGGTTGGGATCTTTCTGTACAGAGATGTGTATGTGTTGTGTTGGGCGATCCCCTTCGCCGCGGCGGCCGGTCCGCATATATTTAGATGTTGTTTTGTTGGCCCTGTGAGGCCTTTGTTGGTATTTTCTGCGTGCAGGGTATTTGGGATAGTCCGTAAAACGAAGGAAACTCTGCCGAAAGTTTTCTAAAAATTAACTAAATTTGAAATAAAGCCTTGTCGGCTTCTGCCATATACTAGAATGCGTTTGAGTGCCCAGATCGGGCACTAGTCATGGCCTACGGGGTTGGGTCGTGACAAAAGTGGTATCAGAGCGGTTTGTCCTCGGAATGTCTACAGACCGTGTCTAGTAGAGTTTTGTTTATCGGTGTGTTGTGCACCATACCTATAAACAGGAGGCTACAGGGCATTTAGGATACTACCCTTCTTTCTGTCTTAGATCGTGCGATAGAGCTGTGTTATCAGGATGATTCCTCCCTAACGAATTGTTACATTTGCAGTTATGCCTCCAAAGAAGGCGACAGCGGCCCAAAAGGCCAAGGCAGCAGCTGTGGGAGAGACTAGTCGGACCCAGAGGGTTACCAGGGCCCATGCTCATATTGCTCCTGATATTTTTCCCTCGGCAGAGGGCTCTTCCACCCCGCCACACGTAGAGGATATTGGAGCAGCAGCGGCTGCAGGTCGAGGGGCGGCTCCACCGCCAGCTCCCGAGATTCCAGTACCTGAGCCTCCAGCTCCACGGCCAGGGACTGAGGATCAGACTATGAGAGAGGCAGTCCAGCTATTGACTAGACTTGTGGCAGGACAGGTTCAGGGGCACGGACTGGGAGGTGACCGGGCTTACAGGCGTGACAGTTCGAGAGCCCGTGAGTTCTTGACTTGTGGCCCTCCAGAGTTCTTCGGGACAAAGCCCGAGGAGGATCCCGAGGAGTTCATCAGGAAGATGCGGCGCACCTTACAGTTTATTAATGCTTCCGAGACAGAGTCAGTTGCATTGGCTTCGTACCGGTTATATGATGTAGCGGCAAATTGGTACGAGTCATGGGAGTTATCCAGAGGCGACGGCGCTCCCCCAGCAGTTTGGGATGATTTTTCTCAGGCTTTTCTTAGCCACTTTCTGCCTCCGGAGCTACGGCGAGCCAAGGTTGACAGATTCTTATTGCTGAGACAGAGGGGTCGCAGTGTTCGAGAGTACAGTATGGAGTTCGACTCATTGGCCCGATACGCACCTACTGTGGTAGCTACTATGGCTGACAGGATGCACAGGTATATTATGGGGCTGGACCGTTATTTTGTCGACAACTGTTTGGTATTGGCTGCTCAGCCCGGCATGGATATTGCCCGGATTCAGGCCCATGCCCAGGGCATGGAGGACCGGCATAGGCAGCGTCAGCCTGATAGGGGCCAGGATCGGAAACAGCCCAAGAGGGCCAGATCATCTGGGTATTCTGGAGATTTTCGGGGCAGGCAGCCTCAGCAGCCGCAGCAGCCTAGCAGGCATCTATCCCAGCCGGCACAGAGCGCACCTCGACAGCCTACAGGTCGCAGATTTGATAGCCCAGGTTATTCTGGAGCAGGTCAGAGCTCCAGGGCTTCAGGTTCGCGGACAGACAGGGGTTCTGGTCAGACGAGCCACCTAGGCCTCAGTGTTCTTACTGTGGCAGATACCATCCTGGGGAGTGCTACAGAGCCACCGGTGCATGTTTTTCTTGTGGCCGTCAGGGCCATTCTGTGAGAGATTGCCCGTATAAGGGTAGTTCGGGTGGTGCAGCGCAGCCTACCGGATCAGCCGCCGGGTCTTCATCTTCATCAGTGGCTATGCGCCCTACGGGGCCAGGTACTTCAGCACCAGCGGGTCGCGGCAGAGGCCGTGGTGGAGCTTCGGGTACTAGCGGTCCTTCGAACCGCATCTATGCTCTGTCCAGCCGCCAAGATCAGGAGGCATCGCCTAATGTCGTTACAGGTACATTATCGGTTTTCTCTTGGTCTGTGTATGCATTGATTGATCCAGGTTCGACCTTGTCATATATTTCGCCTCTGGTTGCTAGTAAAATTGGTATAACGTCTGAACCTATAGAGCCGTTTGAGGTAGCCACACCGATTGGGGACTTTATAGTAGCGAAACAGGTGTATAAAGACTGTTCTGTAATTATATGCGGCCGAGACACTAAGGCAGATCTGGTGGAGTTAGATATGATCGAGTTCGATGTTATTATGGGTATGGACTGGCTAGCTTCCTGTTATGCTAATGTTGACTACCAAAATAAGGTAGTTCGTTTCCAGTTTCCCGGGGAGCCAGTTATAGAATGGGCCGGTAATACAGCATCGCCGAAAGGTAGGTTTATTTCATACCTTAAGGCGAAGAAAATGATCAGAAAGGGTTATTTTTATCATCTGGTTCGGGTACAAGACTTGACAGAAGAAACGCAGACTCTTCAGTCAGTTCCCTTGGTTAATGAATTTCCGGATGTCTTCCCAGATGAGCTTCCAGGCCTTCCTCCGGAGCGGGAGATAGATTTTACTATTGATTTGCTTCCAGATACTCAGCCGATATCTATTCCCCCGTACAGAATGGCACCAGCAGAATTGAAAGAACTGAAAGAGCAGTTGAAGGATCTGTTAGAAAAAGGCTTCATTAGACCCAGTACTTCGCCTTGGGGAGCCCTGGTATTATCTGTGCGTAAGAAAGACGGGTCGTTGCATATGTGTATTGATTATCGACAGCTGAATAAGGTAACCATAAAGAATAAATACCCCCTCCCCAGAATTGACGATTTGTTTGATCAGTTGCAGGGCGCCAAGTATTTTTCGAAGATAGATCTTCGGTCTGGCTATCATCAGGTACGGGTACGGGAGGCCGATATTCCTAAGACAGCATTCCGGACCAGATATGGGCATTATGAATTCAGAGTTATGTCTTTTGGACTGACTAATGCTCCTGCGGTATTCATGGATTTAATGAATCGGGTATTCAGGCCATTCTTGGATATGTTCGTAATTGTATTTATCGATGATATTCTGGTTTATTCTCGATCCGAGGCAGAGCACGCAAATCATCTGAGAGCGATATTGGGGGTACTTCGGCGTCAGAAATTATATGCAAAATTTTCTAAATGTGAATTCTGGCTGGCTTCAGTGGCATTTCTGGGGCATATTATTGCAGCTGCTGGTGTCCGGGTGGATACACAGAAGATTGAGGCCGTGAAAAATTGGCCCAGACCCACGACGCCCACCGAGGTACGTACTTTCCTGGGGTTAGCGGGCTATTACAGAAGATTTGTGGAAAAGTTTGCTTCGATTTCAGCGCCTTTGACAAGGCTAACTCAGAAGAGAGCCAAGTTCCAGTGGACTGATGCTTGTGAACGAAACTTCCAGTTGCTGAAAGAGAAGCTGACTACAGCCCCAGTTCTGGCTCTTCCAGAGGGACCCGATGGATATGTTATTTATTGTGACGCTTCTGGCATGGGATTGGGCTGTGTATTGATGCAGCACGGTAGAGTTATAGCTTATGCTTCTCGGCAATTGAAAAAGCATGAAAAGAATTATCCTACTCACGATCTAGAGCTTGCAGCGGTGATCCATGCCCTGAAGATATGGAGACATTATTTATATGGCGTTCATGTTGATATCTATACAGATCATAAGAGTCTCCAGTATATTTTCAGACAGAAAGAGCTTAATTTGCGGCAGCGGAGGTGGCTGGAGCTCCTGAAGGACTATGATGTGGATATTCTGTATCATCCGGGAAAGGCTAATGTTGTGGCAGATGCGCTTAGCCGGAAATCTATGGGCAGCTTGGCAGATTTACAGCCGGACAGGAGAGAGATAGTGCGTGACCTTCATCAGTTGGCTAATCTTGGGGTTCGTCTGGCCGAATCTGGAGGTACCCGGATTTCTGTCCGAGGGGTTTCTGAATCATCTATTAAGGAAGATATCAAACGGCATCAATATGAAGATCCTGTTTTGGCACGATACAGAGACACAGCCTATGATAAGGAGAAGACTCCATTCGAGTTCACTCCGGACGGGACTTTATTATTCAGGGGCAGGTTGTGTGTACCTGATATTGCAGGCCTTCGGCAGCAGGTTATGAGCGAGGCACATTATGCTCGCTATTCGGTCCATCCTGGGTCTACGAAGATGTACCATGATCTCCGATGCTTATACTGGTGGGATGGCATGAAACGGGACATCGCAGAGTTCGTCGCCCAGTGTCCCAATTGTCAGCAGGTCAAGATTGAACACCAGAAACCGGGTGGACTGTTGCAGGAAATGGAAATTCCGACGTGGAAGTGGGAGATCATTAATATGGACTTCATTACAGGGTTGCCTCGCACTCCACGGAAGTATGATTCCATCTGGGTTATTGTTGATAGGCTGACAAAGTCAGCCCATTTTCTCCCCGTCAGGACTACTTATTCCGCCGAGGATTATGCCAGGATTTATATTAAAGAAATAGTGAAGCTTCATGGAGTTCCTATATCTATTATCACTGACAGAGGTGCTCAGTTCACAGCGAACTTCTGGAGATCTTTTCAGGAAGGATTAGGGACCCAGCTGAGCCTGAGCACAGCTTTCCATCCTCAGAGTGACGGACAGACCGAGCGCACTATCCAGACACTTGAAGATATGTTGCGGGCCTGCGTTATTGATTTCAGAGGCAGCTGGGAGGATCACTTGCCATTGATTGAATTTTCTTATAATAACAGCTACCATTCCAGCATCCAGATGGCTCCGTACGAGGCTTTATATGGTAGGAAATGCAGGTCACCTATTGGCTGGTTTGATATTGGCGAGACAGAATTAATCGGCCCAGATATGGTCCAGCAGGCAGTTGATAAGGTGAAACTTATCCGGGAGCGACTATTGGCAGCCCAGAGTCGACAAAAAGCATACGCTGATAAACGGCGTCGTCCTTTGGAATTCCAGGTTGGTGATTGGGTATTTCTAAAGGTATCGCCTATGAAAGGCGTAATGCGGTTCGGCAGAAAGGGTAAGCTTAGTCCGCGGTATATTGGGCCTTATCAGGTTATTAGAAAAATTGGAAATGTCGCCTATGAGTTAGATCTACCATCAGATTTAGAAGCGGTACATCCGGTATTCCATGTGTCTATGCTCCGCAAATGCATTGGTGATCCCTCCAGGATATTTCCTGCGGATGATATTCAGGTGACAGAGCAGTTATCTTACGAGGAGCAGCCCGTAGCCATTTTGGACCGCCAGGTAAGAAAGCTCCGAAACAAGGATGTAGCCTCTGTTAAGGTACTGTGGCGGAACGAGAATAGGGAGGAAATGACCTGGGAGTCCGAGGAAGAAATGAAGAAGAAATATCCTCATCTGTTCCCTATGCCCACAGGTAACCTTGAATCCCTACTTAATTTCATTTCAATGCCGATCGTATGTCATATGTGTTGTTTGTAACCATGAACTCCCCCAAAGTATTTTCCAACCCTATAAGATTAATTTTACATTCGAGGACGAATGTTCTAAAGGGGGGGAGGATGTTATATCCCGTGTTTTCACATCTTTGGAAAATTGGAAATAATTTGGACTTGTATGAAATAAGGGCATAATTGAATTTATGTAACCCTTGAGTTGTTATGAAAGAATATTAATATGGAAGTGTCGAGGAAGACTAAGGGCAAATTTAGAATTTTGGGAATTAGTTTCGGGAATTACAAAATTTGATTCACAAGTCATTGGGCTTAAAAACATTAATGGAATTGAGGCCCACATTAAGGGACATGGCCGGCCAAGTTATGGCCCAAGTCCAACATGAATTAGTCATGTGCTTGGCCATGTGACTAATTAAGATAAAGGGAGATAAGTCTTCTTTTGCTTCAAGAAAATTCAAGAAAGAATTAAGCAAACAAAAGAGAGAGCAAAGACTAGAGGGTTTCGACCCTAACCCCATAAAATTAGCCACCAAAAATCTTGTTCTAAAAATTCATATTTTGTGGTTTTCCTACTAATTTGGGTAGCCTCTTCAACTTGGTGTAGTTGTCTTGGAGGAAGAAGCACTTGGTTCCTCAATTTGATCACTAGTTCAAGTGAAGGAGACTAGAGAAAAAGGTAAGGATTCATTCCTTTTTATTGTGTTATGAAGTATTGTTTGTGTTGTAGTATGTGAGCATGAGTTGTTTGTGCGGAAAAATAGAAGTTTACCGAGTGGATATGTATATAGGCATGTGGCCGTGTATATATATGTATGTGTATAATTGTAAGGCGTTGAATTTATATCATATTCTAGTTGTGGATGGGATGAAATGCATCTTGGAAACGAAAATTGAATGAATTGGATAGTAGTTGGTAGTGGGGTGTTTGGCCGTGTGGTATGGGGTGTGTGGAATGGAAATGGATTAAGTTCGTCTAGTGTGTTAATTGTGTTATTGTGATTTTTGCAATGTAAATGAAAGTAAAACGATATGAGTTTGCTTTGAAATGGAATGTAGAAAACTTATGTCGTTTAAGTATGATTTTGCGACATTATGCAAATGAAGTTATTAGGTTGCAAATTATGACGGGTGTTAATGAATTTGGAAGATGGAATCATGTTATGAATGCGTAAGTCAAAGATTAGAAGTTTCGAATGCGTTATGACTTTGGCGGAAAGTTTGTATATTATGTATATCGTATGAATATCTTGTGGAAACGATATGAATTGCTTTTAAACTATGTTGTGGTAATCTAGATTGATAATGAATGTGAAATTGTTGAGAATAGTTTAAAAGTTAAGGTTAAAGTAAAGGTTATGGCATTATGTCGGCAAGTAGAACTAGTTGTGCCATATTGTGTTTCTAGTGTTTGTTGTTGATGTTGATATTGTTGTTTGGGTTGTTGTTGATGATTGTGAGCCGAGTTGAATTCTCGGGGGTGCTATATGTATAGGGGAAGTGCTGCCGAAATTTCGGTAGGCAAATAAGAGTTGAATTGAAATTGTAGCATCTATAACTTACAATTGGCAAACTTGACCATTTGCAGATTTTTGACGAAACGGGAAGTGAGTTTGGAAAGGCGTAAGGAGCTTGAAAGGTATGTAAAGCTACCCCGATCCTTCTTTTGGCATGTCTAAGTGTTTTAGGATCAGATTCGGGCCTCAAAAGACCTTCTTGGCCATCGGAATCCGCAAGAGAAAATCTCAGTTTTTCCTTCAGTAGAATTGAACCATTTTGATATGCTTTTCCTGAAAGTATGTAGACTTTCTCTAATCTCCTTGAAAAGCTATAGAATGTCCGTAGAACCTTTATAGGTGACCCCATAAGCTCAAAGGGCATAATTTGAGCCCATCGCCTTGCTTGTTCCGAGGTGGGCCCGCTATTCCCGGTTTTGCCCTTAATGTACTAAAGTCCCCTCTTTGAACGATTTTTGAAAGAAATGTTTCGACTGCCATTTTAATTACCTAACTAATATGGTTTTAAATATTCCATTAAGTCTGATAAATTGTTTTGATACTCGAAACTCATTTACTATGATTCCTTCCGACTTCATCGGATCGGTTTGTCTTTGATATGCCTCATCGAGTCTATGGAAACATTTATGATATTTTACTTGCATTAGTTTCTCACGACTCTATTCGTGGATACCCCAATGTTTCCCACACTGAGCCCGGGCCAGGATATGTTGTCAAGCGTAATCCCCTGCATTGTTCGTCGTGCCTCGATGTGAGGCGGCAGGTATATGCGTACATGGGTTTGTGGAGTATGCTGTGCCATGTACGTTTGTTCTGATATGATTTACTATGGCCATCTGATATGACATATTATGTTACGGGGTTATGCCCCTATTCTGATTCTTCTGTGTTGTGGCACCAGCGTCGGGAGGGTGGCCACGTTCTGTCTGCCGAGTCCCTTGGCAGGGGCCGGATTTGATATGACATATGTTCTGTACACACTCTGCATGTTTTGGAAATATGTATCTGATACTTTGGATTTTCCGTTTACTTTCTGTATGTTCTGCACCAGTTATGATTTTGTTTCTGCAGCTCAGGCTTTACATATTCAGTACATATTTCGTACTGACCCCCTTTTCTTCGGGGGCTGCGTTTTCATGCCGCGCAGGTACCGACGACAGGTTTGCTGATCCGTCTGCTTAGGATCTCATTCTACTATTTTTGGAGCGCTCTTTTATTCAGAGCTATCTTTTGGTATAGTCTGTCACTTCTATATATGTATATTTCTCGTTCATGGGTACGGCGGGGCCCTGTCCCGTCATATGATTCTGTCGGTCTGTTAGAGGTCTGTGGACATGTTTGTGGGTTGGGATCTTTCTGTACAGAGATGTGTATGTGTTGTGTTGGGCGATCCCCTTCGCCGCAGCGGCCGGTCCGCATATATTTAGATGTTGTTTTGTTGGCCCTGTGAGGCCTTTGTTGGTATTTTCTGCGTGCAGGGTATTTGGGATAGTCCGTAAAACGAAGGAAACTCTGCCGAAAATTTTCTAAAAATTAACTAAATTTGAAATAAAGCCTTGTCGGCTTCTGCCATATACTAGAATGCGTTTGAGTGCCCAGATCGGGCACTAGTCATGGCCTACGGGGTTGGGTCGTGACACTCACCCATTCACTGTACATGTACAGAGACTTTCCAAGGTGTAAAATACTCGGGAATTCTAGAAATATTTCGCTCGCGTTTTCCCTATAACATGGCACTACCACCCTGTCACAACAGCCCATAATATCATTGCCTCTCATGGCTACAACACCATACCAACATGTCTATGGCCACACACGGCCAAAAGAGCAAAAAGTAAGCATGCATACCTTAAGATCTCACCGTATCATCGTGAACTTGTCCTGGAGATTTGAATGGGTGTGGGTATTTGGCTATCTATATTCTCTTCTGCTCTCCAAGTTGTTTCTTCCCGGTCTTTGTTTTACTACCAGACTTTGGCTCAAACAACCTCCTAATTTCGAAGTCTTCGCACTTGCCTATCTAATGTGGTAATAGGTACCTTTTCATAGGTCCCCTTCTCTGTTGCTTGAGCACCATTTATTGACACGATTCTAGTAGGATTTCTAACATATTTAGGAAGCATCAAGTTATAAATGGTAGATCTAATTCATAAGCTACCTTTCCTATTGCATACGATCTCGTAAGACCTAATATACCAGGGACTAAGATTCCTCTTCATCTTGTGATCTTATCGCTTTCGTAAGTTGTCATATCCCAGGGCTACTATAGTAAGTGTATAACATGTACTTATGTCATGTTCCAAGCAATTATTCTATTTTTCCCTCACGACAATCCCAACTCGACATTTTAGCTCAGTTTACCATATATCCTCCTTCAACTTACCCCGAGCATCATGACTCCCTCATCCTGATTTTACCTTTCCCACTTGGTTCCATTGGCAACGCACACGTATCTACAAGTTACATAATATTTCTTGTGTGATTCACATTCATACACATCTATCCTTGTACATGTGTCTATATCCGTATTCGTATTCGTAACCGTACTTATTAGCATATCGTATCCATGGTTATGTTCATATACATATCAATACCATTCACAACGACTTTCTCGCCAATGTCTTTGTCTCGGGAACGGGGTAACCCCACAATAAAATCCATGTTAACCTCATGAATTATTCTGTGTCTCAGGCCTGCATGCCTTCTTCTTGTGACTACCATCACCCACTATATTTACAACATTCTCCGGTGTCATATCTTCATTTGGGCTAGAGGGGTATTCAATCTCGGGGGAAATTAAATCAACTATGAGGCAATTAATCATGATCGTCGTGTCTCACCTTGAAGGAACAATTATTATAAGGTGGGACTACCAATGAAGAATACAAATGTGAATAATAACATCAAGAGGAAACATAAAATAGGGTCATAATCTTATAAAAAGAAAATCAATCCATATATTTTTGGAATCTTAAAGAAAATGTAGTCATCATCCATGAATAAAAATCGAGAAGTCAATAGATGGCTCAACATTCTCATGTCGTCTTTGAAATCGTGAACTTAGGACCTTTAAACATAAAATCGTTCTCATCATAATGATATTCTCATTTTTGACATCATCGGTGTCATGGAAGAACATATCCATCATTTTTATCATAAGAGCTCACATAATCACAAACTTTGGTTTGGAGAATACGAATATCTTGGGAAACACTTATGGATTATCAGGAAGGAAATCATACCTTGGAATCTTAGACCTTTTAACTTTTGATAACAAGGAAAATATGGAAACATTTATGAAATCATAACTTAGGGATCATGCCTTTGAAAGAAAGGGACGAGCCTTAACATACCTTGGACGTTTACCATTCTTATCGCTTGTTCGTTTCCCTTATGATGCACTCGTGTATACCTTCAAGAGAGTTCATGCCGTCGTTAGTTAAGCAATTATAAGAACGGACTTCTATTCCTAGGGAAAATTGGGCAGCATTTCCTTTGTTCTACTATGTTTCCCATATTCTATTTCAGCTCCCAAACATTCACAAGAATAATCACAATATAGAAACCAACAATCATCGCTTATATACATTTAGCAAAAATCCACCAATTTCCTCCAATTTCTCCACATTTAGTGGTTTTAGCCTATCATCACATATCCTCATACATCACACTTATCCCATGGTCTAAACGTTATCTATAATGTATTCATGATCACAACATATCAACATTCATGATTTCCATTCAATTGTGACACTACTCATCCTTTTAAAAACTCATTTTCCATGTTTTTCTACAATCCAAGCATCTTAGCTTTCCAATACCTTAAACAACATAGTAAAATCATGAAACATACCTTAGATGATGGTGGAACAAGCTTTGAATGGAACTCTTCCTCTTGCACCAAAGTTTCACTTCGCCTCCTTAGGGTTTTCTTGAAGAAGATGAATCCTACTTGAGTTTCATATGCTTTGCTCCATGGATTTTATGTTGTTGATCATCAATTTCCTTTGAATTTTGCTTATGGGTGAATTTTAGAGTATTCTCTAGAGGGTTCTTGAAGTGGAGAGTAGGAATGAAATGAAAATAAAGTGAAAAGGGTCCCTTATATTTATTTTAAAAATCTGGCCGACCCACTTTATACGGACCAACATACGGTTCGTCTAATTTTCACTGACCGTATGTTGGACCGTATGTTTGGTCCAGTGAGCTATATTGTGCTGGGCCAGATCCACGGTCGGACATACAGTCCGTGTATTTTATACGGCCAATATGTCTGGCCGTATGTTTGCCCAACTTTCCGAGACTTGTTCTCGTCGACCCGTTTGATCTCCGATCCTTATGGAACCTTCTTAGCACTTGTTTAACCGTTCAATACCAATCTTAGGGACGCTATAACATGTCTCTAAACCATCATTATGCCATCACAGAATCGTTGCTCTTTATTCCCATCCGATACACAACATACGGTTCACTTTCCCTTAATAACTTTCGTTCCTCATCTCGGATGCCTTTGAGAATCATAATTAGGGCCACTTACACCGTTTATTGCTCGTCAAAACATCGCATATGTTATGTCCTTCGCTCACCCATTCACTGTACATGTACGGAGAAATTCCAAGGTGTAACAACATCACAGGCTTATGAAAGGATAGGTGTATAGCCAAAGAACCATGCCTTATTGAAATAAGGGTTAGCCTTACATACTTTTTTGTTCAACTATTCTATCACTTGATCGTTCTCCTTCAATGCTCACGTTTCTACCTTCATTAGAGTTATCCTAACATTAGAAAATCGATAGCTTTGCATACTTGACTAAAGCTAGAGAAAATTGGGCAGCATCTCCTTTGTTTATACATCTTCCTCCAGATCATATATCAACTCCCAAACATATATAATAACATTTACAGCATCATAACAATAGTCTTTGTTCGCCTATATTATTCATATTTCTCCATTCACTTCCAATCATCCATATCCATGGTCATAGCACACTATTATGTTCACTCATATACAATGTCTATCCCATGTTCTTAACCTCATTTATAATATAATAATAATCACAACATATCAAGAATCATGACTCAATCCAAGCTATTATTCAAAAATGACACTATTCCCACATTCATGACCCATTTTCTATTTCCTTCTACAATACAATAATTTCAACCTCTCAATACCTTAAACAACATGGAAATACCATAAAACGTACCTTAGATGGTGTAGGAATGAACCTTGGGTGGAAACACTTCACTTGAGAAAAACCCTAGTTTCACCTTCACTTGGATTCCTTGTCTTGGATGAACTTTAATGGGTTTTGTTACACTTGATTCTCTTGGTTTGATGAAGTTGATCACTTATATCTCTTGAATTCTCGAGTCCCCAGACCTTCTTGGAAGGACTTCCAAAAATTAGCTGTTAACTGAGTTCCTCTATCCGCGATAATAGATACTGGAACACCATGGAGTCGCACTATCTCTTTAACATAAAGCTTTGCATAATCTTCTGCCATATATGTAGTTCTGACTGGTAAGAAATGCGCCGACTTCGTGAGTCTATCCACAATCACCCATATAGAGTCATACTTACGTCGAGAATGGGGTTAGCCTGTAATGATAACTACTTCCCACTTCCAAGTTGGAATTTCTATAGCCTGCAACAATTCGCCAGGCTTTTGGTGTTCGATTTTCACTTGTTGACAGTTGGGACATTGAGCTACGAATTCCGGTCTATCTTTCTTCATCCCATTCCACCAATATATAGATTTAAGATCATGGTACATTTTCGTTGCTCTGGGGTGGACAGAATAACGGGAGCAATGGGCTTCCCTCAATATTTGGTGGCGTAACCCTGCCACATCAGGAGCACATAATCTGCCTCGGCATCGGAGAACTCCGTCCCCTACAATCTCAAATGATGACTTCTCCTTCTGAGGGAGCGTATCTCTGTAATGCATTAGCATGGGATCTTCGTATTGTCGCTCTTTCACTTCCACTACTAGCGACGAGACTGCTGAATTCTGAATGGTAGCTCCCATGTTACTTGAGTCCACTACTCGAACTCCTAGGCTAGCTAACTGCTGGAGCTCACGAGCCATTTCTCTTTTCTATGGTCATACATCACACAAACATCCCATAGATCTACGGCTAAGAGCATCAGCCATAACATTTGCCTTTCCAGGGTGATACAGAATATCAACATCATAGCCCTTTAGCAATTCCGACCATCGTCGTTGCCACAAATTCAACTCTTTCTGCTTGAAGATATACTAAAGGCTCTTATGATCTGTATTCGATGAGTACAATCACAAATAAATCTAGGAAGGGCTTGAACACATCGTTCATCAAATCCATAAATACTACCGGTGCATTAGTTAGTCCAAATAACATCACCCGGAACTCAAAATGGCCATATCTTGTTCTGAAGGCTGTCTTAGGGATATCTTTTTCCCTAACTCTCACTTGATGATACCTGGATCTCAAATATATCTTTGAAAACCATTTGGCACCTTGTAATTGATCAAATAGGTTATCAATCCTCGGAAGAGGATATTTATTCTTAATCGTCACCTTATTCAGCTGCCGATAGTCATGCACATTCGCAAGGAGCCATCTTTCTTACGGACAAACAATACGGGTGCTCCCCACGGGGAGGAACTAGGCCTAATAAATCATTTCTTAAGCAAGTCTTTCAATTTCTCCTTCAACGCTTTCAACTCTACGGGAGCCATTCTATAAGGAGGAATAGATATAGGCTTGGTGTCTGGAAACACATCAATAGCAAAATCAATCTCCCGCTCTGGAGGGAGGCCTGGAAGCTCTTCCGGGAACACATCCAGAAATTCATTCACCACGGCGACTGACTGAAGAGTTGGCGGTTCAGCTTCTATATCTTGAACCCGAACTAGATGATAAATGCAACCTTTTGTGATCATTTTCCTTGCCTTGAGATAGGAAATAAACCTACCTTTTGGTGACACAGTATTTCCTTTCCATTCTAAAACTGGTTCTCTTGGAAATTGGAAACGAACCAATTTCATTCTACAATCAACATTGGCATAACAAGAAGCCAACCAATCCATGCCCATAATAACATCAAAGTCCACCATTTTTAACTCATGTTAGTCAACCATAGTACGATGGTCACAAATCACAACTATACAACTTTTATATACTCGGCTAGCTATTACTGATTTACCAACGGGTGTAGACACCTCAAAAGGTTTGATCGACTTCGGTTTGACTCTAAACGGACCCGAAATATATGGAGTAACATATGACAATGTGGAGCCCGGATCTATCAAAGCATATACATCATGAGAAAATATCGACAATATACCTGTGACAACATCAGGAAAAGACTCAAGATCTTGGTGCCCAGCCAAAGCATAAATACGGTGTTGAGGACCGCTAGAACTGGGGACCATCCCCCTGCCTCTACCATGGCCGACTGGCGCATGTGAACCTATCCCCATAAGGCGTATAGATGACGAAGATTCGGCTACCGACCCCGAAGGCTGGTCCTACCTCTACCACCAACTGCGGGGCAATCATGCATAATATGTCCTGGCCGACCACATGAATAGAAAACCTCTGAACCTAATCGGCACTGACCCCAATGTAACTTCCCACACTGGGAACATCGTGGCACGGGTGGCCTCGCCTGACCCGAATAAACCCTGAACTGAGATCTCGAAAAGCTCTGACTCGGCCCGGAATGAGTAGATCTATCAAATCTCTAGCCTGAAAATCGTGGAGGCACACTAGTCATAGAATGGCCTGAATGCCTAGAAAACTGCTGCCTGTTCCCGCCTCTAAACTCACTTATCGGGCCCGAAGATCTAGCCTTCTTGTTATATCCCCTATCATGCTCACGCTCACTTATTTGTTGTTGTTGTTGGCTTTCTTCTAAATTTTGAGCATGGGCCTGAATGCGTAAATATCCATGTTGTCCTGAAGGGACGCAGTCAAGCACCTATCCATCAAATGTGGCCCTAGACCTCTCACAAATTGGTGCACTCGGTCACCCATATCCGCTACCATGGCCGAAGCATACCTAGCCAAAGAATTGAAGTGGAGGCTATACTTTAAAGCACTCATGCTGCCTTGCCTCAAATTCAAGAACTTATCGGCTCTAGCTCGTCGAACCTCTGGGGGTAGGTAGTGTCAGAGGAAGGCATCCACAAATTCTTGCCATACCGGGGGAGGCGCATTGGTTCCCCGTGAAGCCATCCAAACTGTGTACCAATGAATCGCAACATCCCTCAGTCTATAGGATGCTAACTCCATCGATTCAATGTCTGAAGCATGCATTAACCGAAGTGTCCTCAACATTCCATCAATAAAATTCTGAGGCTCCTCATCCGGCTTTGATCCAAAGAATTCAGGAGGGTTCAAGCTAATAAAATCACGGGCCCTTGCACTAATAGCCCTATCACCTTGCCCTGTACCTTGCCGCTGAGTCTGAGCAGTGACCAATTGAGTAAGCAAATGAATGGCCTCTTTTACATCTTGGCCTGAAGCATCCGGTGGAGGAGCCGGAGGTGCTGGAGCTGGGGCTGAGGCTCCCTCACGCTCCTCAGAACTAGGCACTGAATGAGAGGACTAAGATTGAGCCGCATTCTGGGACTCACTTTCCTCTACAACCGTTGGCGGTGCTCTTTCAGCCCGCTTTTCTGCCACTGTCTTGCTCTTTTGGGCTGCCGTAGCCTTTCTTTTTACAGTCATCTCTGAAATACATAACACACGGTTAAGGAAAATAAGTCCTTATATCATAGCTCTATCGCACGATCTTATGAAGAAAGAAGGTCATTCATTCCTAAAATGCCCGCAGCCTCTTGTTTACAAGTGTGGCGCGCAACACACCCATAACCAAGACTCTACTGGACACGGCTCGTAGACACACCCTAGGACAGAACTTCTCTGATACCACTTTTCTCACGGTCCAACCGAGGCGCTATGACGGGTACCCGGTCTAACCCACCCCGGCACCTCCTAACGTGCATACATATTTACATCTAGGTGAGCCACATAGCTAAATCATACTTCTATCCCTCATTCATACTATTTCCATTGGGAAACAATACATTTATATCATCATCAACAACTATGCCCACAACAATGTATATAAGCCGACGAGGCTAACAAAATGATATCCAAAATATAGACCGACAAGGCCAAATACATCTAACTATATATATACATGTCTATGAGCCTCTAAGGAGAGTATGTCACATCATATAGGCGGGACAGGACCCCGCCATGCCCATAAGTGTACACAAAAGAATAGATACCAAAAGTTGTAGCTTCGAATAAAATGGAGCTCCGCTACGTAGTCCCTGAGTAATAAAGATATGGATCAAGCCTGTCTCCCTGGCCACCTGTAGGCATGATGCAGCTTCCACAAACAAAAGGACATCGGTACGAAGAATGTACTGAGTATGTAAAGCATGATCAACATCATTATGAAAGCTTAATAGACGACATAAGAAGTAGCATAACATGGGAGGTAGCAGAACCATTGTCATAAACACTTACTTGATTTTCATAGGGACTTTCCATTTCTAATGCGTAAACGTGTACATACATCCATATCCGTATCCGTATTCGTATCCATTTTCATATTCATAGCATATTCGTATTCATATTCATATCGTATACATATCCATATCATATACATAGCATACCCGACCATGAAGGTTCGGTGTTTCACATACCCGACTATGGCAAGGCTCGGTGAGTATACATACCTGGCCCTACCAAGGCTCAGGGTTATCCATACCCAACTGCAGTGGTGCGCGCGCAATATATATATTCTACCCGGCCATATAAGCTCAGGTTTTCATAATAGTCATACATAGACACACATACGTAAAAGCTCATAAGCATCTTTAGCATCATTATTGTCGTCGTTCATTACATCTATCCCTAGAGGATTACTCATCATATAAGGAATTTAGTACAATCGTAACATATCGAGAATCATGAGCTTAGTAGCTTTTAAAGATAGAATCTTTTGGAGGACATTATAGGCTCATGAAAGGATAGGTGTATAGCCAAAGAACCATGCCTTATTGAAAGAAGGGTTAGCCTTACATACCTTTTCGTTCACCTATTCTATCGCTTGAACGTTATCCTTCAATGCTCACGTTTCTACCTTTATTAGAGTTATACTAACATTAGAAAATCGATAGGTTAGCATACTTGACTAAAGCTAGAGAAAATTGGGCAGCATCTCCTTTGTTTATACATCTTCCTCCATATCATATATCAACTCCCAAACATATATAATAACATTCACAACATCATAACAATAGTCTTTGTTCGCCTATATTATCCATATTCCTCCATTCACTTCCAAGCATCCATATCCATGGTCATAGCACACTATTACGTTCACTCATATACAATGTCTATCCCATTTCTTAACCTAATTTATAATATAATCATAATCACAACATATCAAGAATCATGACTCTATCCAAGCTATTATTCAAAAATTACATTATTCCCACATTCATGACCCATTTTCTATTTCCTTCTACAATCCCAGTCTTTCAACCTCTCAATACCTTAAACAACATGAAATACCATAAAACGTACCTTAGATGGTGTAGGAATGAATCTTGGGTGGAAACACTTCACTTGAGCAAAACCCTAGTTTCACCTTCACTTGGATTCCTTGTCTTGGATGAACATTAATGGGTTTCTTACACTTGATTCTCTTGGTTTGATGAAGTTGATCACTAATATCTCTTGAATTCTTGTGGGAGAAGTGGAGAAACATTCTAGAGAGTTCTAGAGAGAAGGGGAAATAAAATGAAATGAACTTGATCCCTTATTAACAATACTCCATCTATCCCGACCAATTTCTACGGACCAACATGCGGTCCGTATAAATTATACTAACCGTATGTCTGGCCGTAGATTTGGTCTAGTGAGACTGGCCATCTGGGCTGATTATACGGCCAAACATACGGCCAGTATATTAATGCCAGTTCTTCCGAACTCATTCTCGTCGACTCGTTTGATCTCCAATCCTTATGGAACCTTCTTAACACTTGTTTATCACCTCATTAACAATCTAAGGGACGTTATAACTCTTCTCAAAAACATCATTAAGTCCTCATTAACTTGTTACTCATAAATCCTTACCGATACATATCGTATGCCTTGCCTTCTCTTGGCAAACTTTCTTCTCTTACCTCGAACGTCTTTGAAATCTCAATTAGGGTCATCAAATGTCATTCCTTACCTATTGCAATACCGTATACTTCGTGCTCTTCGTTAGTCTATTCACTGTGCATCAACGGAAAATTTTCCAAGGTGTAACAACAAGTTTCTATGAGACAACATAGTTTTACTACATACATAGGTTTCCACTTTCGTATGATATACCTAACCTGTCAAAGACTTATAAACGATAGAAAAACTAGAAAATTTCTTACCGAATACGTTAATTATTTAGAAACAGTTCATCGTGAAGCCTTAGTGACAAATGGTAGTTTTGAAGGATGGGGAGCAGTGTTAAAAGCAAGACCTAATAAATACATTAATAAAAGTGAAGAAAAAATATGTGCTTACCAAAGCGGCAAGTACAAAGAAAAAGGAAATATGAGTAGTATTGATGCCAAAATTCTAGCTGTCATATACAAATTAAATAGGTTTAGACTATATATTCTAAATAAACCAGAAATATTAATCAGAACAGATTGTAAAGCCATAGTTAACTTTCACCAAGATATAAATGATAAAAATAGTAGTAGGAGACGATGGTTAAATTTTATAGATACTATTTCAATATACAATTTAAATTTTGAACATACAAAGGGAAAGGATAATAATTTAGTAGATCAATTAAGTAGGTTAAAAATCACTGTCAACTAATAACATTGTTTCATTATTGACAGCATGAGACCAACAATCCCAAAGACTGCAGACAAGGGAAAGAGCATTCAAGCCTCACCCCCAGACATTTACAAACAGACATTATTAGATAATCTTCATTTTAGACCACAAGCTTCACTAGGAAGTAATGTTTTAGAGAGAATACAGTTTGGGACAAAGCATAACTTAATATCTTTCCCACCGTTGAACATGACATTGAGAAATTACCAGAATGTGTAATAGATAGACCACAGACATGCTTGTAGACAATCTATGGCTATCATACAATAAAAAAGACACAAAATATTTTATAGCAACAATAAAAGCTCTATGTCAGTATTTTACAGACAAGAATCAAGACAAAAGAATTAAATATTATGTTGTAATACATGGAAAGACAAATGGAATTTTTCAAACTTGGCATGAAGTTATAGATTCAATAAAAGACATGGAAAAACCACTTTTCAATGGTTTTCATGATTTTACTAAGGCATTAGACTATGCTAGAGGAATACTGGGTCCAAATTATTATATTTCTTCAGCACTTAGACAAAATCCAGATAATATTCCTTAATACAATATCCAAAAGGACACAGACAAAGTGATTGGTCTTGTGAAACTTGGATTGCACTATTCTAAAAATCTACCATATCTCTTTCAAGATCTGAACTATGTACTGGAGACATACTTGGACTTGGAGATAGTTCTGGGCTGGGATTTTTAATTATGTTCTTGTCTTGATTCTCTTTTTCTTGAAAAAACTTTTCTAGTGTCTATTTTACTATATCTTCTATTTTCTCATTTTTTTTCTTTTTTGACAATAAATTTTTCTATTTTGAATTGTCTCCTAGTGTTAATGTTTTTGGGAGTCTTCGCCTTGTCTGAAGTGACGAAAAACCTTCATGTTCACTTTTTGGCAAAGTCACAGCCATTAACGGATTTGATAAGTCTTCACCGGCTACTGTATGAACATGACTAGTTGTATCTCTCTCCAATATAGTGGATTTTACTGCATTCATTGGGGAATGTACACCCGTCTCATCCATTTTGTCTTAAGATGGAAAACTTTGTGATTGAACCAATTCGAATTTTACCGCTTGGAGTCTGTGTTCTAGCATTCTTACTTGCTCCATAAGTCTTGGTTTTTCTTGGATCGGTGTCTCATTTTTCTAGTTTAGTCTCTTGAATGCCTCAGTCATGGAAGAAAAATGGTCATATATATATATAGGTATGCCGACGAGTCCGCTATACATAATCACATCCGCAAGTCATAGGGCAGGCAAGGCCGTCCAAAAGAATACTTTGATTATCCAAGACTGACCAGATCAACAGATAACACATAGACATGCTACAATGTCTATGAGCCTCTAGGAGTATAAGTACAAAACATAAGCGTCGGTACAGGGCCTCGACGTGCCCATAACATAAGGACAAGTATTATAGTAGTATAGATATACCAAAATATAGCAAGCCCAGAGTAGTGGTGCTTGCTGACCCTTGCTGAAGTTGTAGCCCTAATGTGGTGGTTCTCCTGTACCTGCAGTACGAAATGCAGCATCCTGTAGCAGAGTACTGATAATGTAAGGCAGGAAATAACAATATAAACATGATATAAGGAGAGGAAGTAATGGTAACATAAATCAATGGGAAACATACAATGTACAATACATAAGTTTTGAAAATCATATACAGTATACATGTATATAATAATATCATCATAACGTACCCGGCCTTTGCAGGACTCGGTGTAATAACGTACCCGGCCCTTTCGGGACTCGGTGTAATAACGTACCCGGCCCTTACGGGAATCGGTGTAATAACGTACCCGACCCTTACGGGACTCGGTGTGAAATACCTAACTGATCAGTGATTGCACATCTATGTGTCGTACTCGGCCGACTATAGCGTGGCTCAGTGTAGTAAAATAGAGCAGTATATATATATAAATGCATGAATGGAGATCAATGGAATGACATGTGGGTCTTTTCAAGATAACAATAACAACGTCAATAGAAGAGCGCAATGAAAGTGACTATCTTAATATAACATCTTATTTTCTAAATATGGCATCCTATAGAAACTCAACTATGGTCTGAAGGAGTTGATACGTTTCTATTCATTTTAGAGTTATGGAGTAGAACATGTGTTATGAAGGACAATTTGTAGTACGGTTATCGGATTCGTGCCAAAGAAGTGAAGGTAACAAAAACCTTATATACCTTTGCCTTCCAAAAACGTGATCTAGAGGAATTCCCTATTCCAACGCTGGTTCTTCCCCCGCACCTAAATAAAGATATAAGATCTGGGCTAAATCTTGTTTTGATTGCATGCAAAATCTTAAGTGTTATATCCCAACTAGTTCGGAGTGACGGAAAATCGAGCAGTATTTCCTTTATTTTTGTGACATCCCAAGTGTCGACAATAGTACCAACAACAACAATACAACAAAACCCATATTAACCCATATCGATTTCCATGGAATTTTTCCAATAATTTCCGTCACGGGAATAATTCCGTTAATGTTGCCAAAACACCATAATTCACGAATTTATCCTCGAATTTAACAAAACCCAATGACAACATTGATACCAACAAAACCTCAACATCATCTGCCATAATCTAACTCAATTTTTCATACTAATTCTGTCCAAAATGTCCATTTTAATCCATCCATGACAACTACAATAGACCCATTACGTTGTTCCGCCAATTTAACGTAATAGTAGCTAAATTTAACAATATTTACTCCGGATTTGTGTGATCTATGTAAAGATAGAAAAAGGGTTACCTTAACTGAGTTTGCAGGTGCGGAATTCCATCCGAGCTTAACGATTCAACTCTTCCCACAATG